>NC_142797.1:68732622-68862778 GCF_049724085.1 Artemia sp. Qi Xiang Cuo | reverse complement strand
GTTGTTGACAACAGTCGGACTACAACTAACTGTAAATCATATGTTTCCAGTGAATAAGTAGTAGCAGTAATAATTTTCCAATAGATCTATCTAGTAAAAGAACAACAAAAACAAAATTTTATGGTTATTTATTCAACATGAAAACACTGTTTCCTCAACATGAACAAAAACAACATAGGAATGAAACTTGTACAACAAGAATTATACAAAAACAATATTTCATCGTCGTTTATTTGCAGCATGAAACCTCTTTTTTCAACATGAACAACAACATAAAAATTACACTTTATGTACAACATTTATACAAAAAACAATTTTGTTCAAACATGAACAGCAGGAACAACAACAACACTTATTTTCTTAAAAAAACACTTTTTGTTCAGCAAGAACGCTTTATGTACAATAGCAAACACACACTTTATGTAAACACTTGAAAACAACAAAAAAAACACATGAAAAAAACACTTAAAAAATAGCAGCACAGTTGAACATTATGAATTTAAAATGGGACCCCCCGGGGTCGCGGGGCCGAAGGCCGGCCGCGGGCGGGACCCCCCACCCCCCTGGAGCCGCGGGGCCGGCCACGGGTGGGACCCTCCGCCCCCCGGGGCCGCGGTGGGAAAAACTGTATACAATAGTTGTCGTCCCTGCTGCAGGTTAGGTTGGGTTAGTTGAGGTTGGGTTAGTGCTTAGTTAATTTATGAATGGTTAGTGGTTAGTTAATTTATGAAAGGTTGGTGGTTAGGTTAGGTTTAGTTGTTAGGTTAATTTATCCAGACCAAGTTGATTGCGATAGTCTATGCATTCGACTCGGTCTGAAATACGTGTGGTGTCCATGGGGTACTACACTTACACCATTTTCAAGCACATAGACTTTGTCAGGTATACATGACATTGCATTTTTTTCCACTCTTACAGTATAATTTTCACACTTTAGGGAGGGAATTGCAAGTATTTTTGCTCTTGGCACTAGGATTTCCTCTACAAAGTCTTTGTTGACACTCATGTTGAAATTGTTATCAAAAAAATATGCAGGAACCTCTTTACAAGCTTACTTTATATGTCCATTATGAGTTTCAACGGACTAAATCTTAGGACCCGGAATGACCCCCCTGGATATGAACTCACTTCCCGTCTTGGCTCTTAGCATAAATAGTTATTTGGGGGTTTAAAATTTTACCAACTCGGTGTAGAGGGATGGATTCCAGTTTGTAAAAAGCATCTGCGATCTCTTGTATACTCTATTCTCTAAATCTCTCAGTAAATCCTCGTTTTTTACCTTTAACAGCATAGAATATGTATCACCATAGTAAATTTGAACCTCCCCCTCCCGTGGCCATTGCACCTTGCACACATTGTAAAAAAACGACAACAAGAAGTTTTTGGAAATTTCAAGAACTGAACTATCTCCTGCTATATTCTTGCTCAGTACCACATTTCAATTTTTCCCGTGTAAAAGGATCGTGCCACCCTCTATAATTGTGAATGATGCGAAATTGGGGTTGGCACTAAGCGGTGCAAATTCTTGATTATCAGTCACGACGTCGTAAAAAGAAATACTGTGTACGCTGTCACACATTTTGCAGAACGCTGAATTTAGAATGAATCTTTACATTTCCATCTCTACTTTGGAGTTTGCCCTAGAGCGTTTATCAACAAAAGTGTCGATAAACGTCTTTAAATATGGTTTCTGATTGAATTTCAGGACCCTATGTATTTTTGGGATTTTGAAACCATTGTTTACCATCCAGTGCTAAATATATTGGTGAACAACAATATTCACCTTAGGGTTCAAATCAGCAGTCAGTTTTTGCTTGGAGGGGGTACAAGTCGTGTTCATATCCTCAACCAAGGATTAAGTGTAGGGGCTCAGTGAGTCCCTGCTCACTGAGCAATTAATACAGGGGAAAACAAAATCTCTCACTGAGTCGTGAAGCACCAGTGAAATATGCCCGTCATTTTCATAAAGCTTTTTGTGCGGTTCTCTGTCTTTGATATCGATAATATTGGGGGATTTACTAAGATTCTCAAGCCATTGATAATTCCCAAACGGCCATGAGTAGTGAGACATTGCCGAGGGGTACAAAGAGCTCATTTCAAAGAACACTTCATTTGACTTTGCAATAGTGCTGTTTTGTCCCCTTAGATCGGTTGTCAAAACGTAATTCCCATGACAAAGATACCCCCCTCTCATTGGTCTTTGTAAAAAAAGGTGCTGATCTACATAAGTGTTTAGGCCTATTTCCTTCTTACTAATTTTAAAAATCAAGTCCATCACTAAATGCAGTGTGGAAAAATAATAACCTGTATCTAGCCCGAACTCTGAATAGATTTGGTCTGTGTTCTTGCAGACTATGTCTAACAGAGTTATAACGTCACTGGCCAAGTACAGTCTACAATAATCCCACCGGTTTCTATACTTCCCCTTAGACCGCTCCTTCTTGGAAAACACAAAGTCCTTGGCTTTTCATTAACTGTTGGTAAGTGAATTCTAAAAATCATCAAATAGAGATAGTTTTACCTCGCTTAAGCGAACGTCAGAACAGCAATAGTCGTAAGAGTATAAACCTTTACAGGTCAATATGTGATACATTTCAATGTCTGGAAATTGTTGTTTAAGCAAGGGAAAGCTATAGAATTTGTCACTTTTCTGCACTTGCACCAATTGACTCAATGCCTTTGTAAAAAAAGAACTCTAAAAAACTGATTTCATTACAACACGTATCCCCAGTATTTACTCTCGGCCATTTCAGCTCGAGAAGAAACAGCTTCTAGGCTGCTATGGGACTCCTATTGCATGAGAAAAGTTTGTTTACCACAGGACCATCTACTCCCCCTTCCTCCCTGTGCATACGTGCCAGTGCCGTTAAAATAAATTTTAAATCATAATTCGCATTGTGAATAAAAATTGGAATACAAAACGGCTGGCTAACATTTAAGTTACACGATTGATGCGCTACCCCTCTAAAATGACTACCCAAGGAGGATATTTCCTGCCACAGGTGATTATGGTCTCTGACTTTCCCACTCCCCCTCTTTTCCCTCTAGTCCCCTTAGCCCTCTCTTCGAAATCCACCTAACAAACCCTACCTATTTTTTGATTTTAAATCGCGATATGATCCTCTGCAGACAGCGCCAGTGGATAATTTATAATTCATAAACGAGCAATAGTATCATTCACGGCGGCAATTTGTTTATACAGCGTCCACATATCCCACTCTCGCTTCTCGGATAATTCTACTATCTTTAACAAATACATGGTGGTTGAACTTTGTCTATGGGCTTGAGCATAGGATACTGCAATAGCTTGATGTTCATTGATTCGGTTTGGAAATCGAGGATCGTTCACTTCCACCAGCTTAGCTTCACAATTCAAAGGCATTTTGTTGGACTGGAGGAGAGTGTTTCGAAAATTCTTAAAACGTAAAACTGCCCTATCCCCTGAAACCCTTTTCTACTGTCTGATAGCCATGCCATCTAAAATGCTTCACATGATTTTTCAGCTTTAATTCTGTCCACACTTTTGAAAGGCATGTTGTACAGTAGAATCGTCCCCCCCTGTGCGGACCCTCCTCCAGCCATCGCATCTGGTCGGTAATTGGAGGATAAGGTACGATTGAATTTTCATGATCCCTAGATAGTGATGTGTACAACACCCAACCCCAGTGTTTAACCAATTCAATCGACGGGCCCCTTACTGAGAACACCGCCCCCGTCTTTTTAGAACGAACCTCATCTTCAAATTCAGTTTCACTACTGAACCACAGTAATGCCGATATTTAAATGGGCATTGGCCCGTTCAAAAATATCAATAGATCTTAGCGTTACTGGGTATTTTCCCTCTAAACAAGTGAAATCTACAATGGCGAAAATGGACCCCTCCTTCGCATGCACAGCCTAGAGATATAAATTTGTCTTGGTAGCATCACGTGCTAGAGGTTCAAATGCTGATATTAGGAAATTGTACTTGAAACATTTATAACCTGGTTCAAAACAGATCCGATGGGCACTTTTACAACCTACCAAATCTGGATTATATTTTAAAATTGTACCCCTATCCCTATGCGCCCCTCTTGTAATAAAATATGTCTGACATTTACAGATAATAACATTTACACTTTCAGCATAAAGAACTATTGACCCGCTCCCATTATCGTTTTAGTTCTCAATATGGACAATAATATTACCCCTCCAATCAGAAAGAATATCCTCAAAATATACATATTTTGGATAAATCACAAGCATCTCGGTGTGTGAATAATGATGGTCAATTTCATTTTTTCCCTCATTAAAATAGAACACTCTTAAAAAAATTGAAACCTCAATTGAATCCATCCCCCCTCCCCACAACTCAATTTGGTTCACCAGCAGTCACGAATTCTATCTACATAGTCATGCACAATTTCTACGGGGTCAAACACAAAATTACCACACAAAAGCGAATTAAAAGGGTCCCCAAAAGTTGCAGTGTAGACAACTATTGTATTTAAAATTGTATTTGATAGTTGAAACTCAGGGAATGTCGTAAACTGAATATTACCCCCTCCTCCCCCACCCCCTCTTGTATATTATTATCAAAACCCCCTCCCCCACCCCCCCACCTCCTCCTCTTGTATATTTTCCACACCCCCTCCCCCACATTGTTCAATAATAGGGCTATGGGAAGCCACTTCATTCGATTGAAGTGAAACTATGTTATCGGGGGCTAGAGAAGGGTTCCCCTTTTATTCCCAGGTAAAATCATCTAAAAGCTGCAGGGTGTTTGGACTCAACACTGCTAAGTCCCCCGATCAACTGGGCGATAATCAACATTTAAAATATCATCTAAAAAGTCATCAATAGTATCTGGAATAAATTTACCATTCCAAGTTGAATTGTTTGAGGGACCCATAGGCGCGTCCTCTCCTTCTCAAACTGACGAGCAGGGATGAGATGGCTAATATGGACAGAAAGACCTATAAATGAAAAATAGCTTATTTTCATAGTGTCCAAATCACCCCTATTTTTGAAAAATTGGATTATTATTGCTTAAAAACACGCTTAATAGCAGTAGCATTTGATTAATGCACTACTCAATATATTCTGAAAGTTCCAGCTAAATACAATCTAAAACATTACATGGTAGGTTTTGAAATGGATAGCCTAACTCATGCAGATCATCTTATGAAAATAGCTTATTTTGAATGTGTCTAAACCGACCTCCTTTGACATTACATTCGTTAATACAAGATATTCTGGAAAATGTAATTAAGTGGGAACCGTTAACTCTTATTGAATGTCTCCCCAAAATCTTGGCAAGTTATAATTGAAAGTTGTCAACAATATTACGCAAATTAGAATTCATATGTGTAAGAGATAAATGGTATATTCTCTGTCCTTCAAATTGAGTGGGGAGAAAACATCTTTAGCGAAAAAATATCTTTTAAAATCTCTGACACAATTTTACAGTGTTGAAAAAAAAGCGAAAAGAAAAGGCCTAAAAAGATGGAAGAAATAGGTAGAAACTAGAGTTGAAATGCTCACATTTGCAAATCCTTGCTATTTTTGGGTACCGGATGGTCCTGGCATAGCTAGTTGGTAGGCAACCTCCTGACCGTAGGTGGGGTAGCTTTTAAAGGTCCATGGAGAGCGGATGAGCAAGCGAGCGCAGATTGGGCTGCGGCTTGGGCAGGCAACACTTGTTTGGGAGGCTTCGTCCGGCGATCATACTGCACAACTGGCACCTTCGCAGGGGCTGCCTCGTCCTCTCTTGCCCTTTCGATGGAGGGGGGGCAATACATTCTTCACAATTTGCCTTAAAAGAAGAGAAAAAAATTAGTATTGAAATAATTTCCCCCTTTTTCACAGAAGGAAAATTAGTACGCCCATCCCCCTAGCCATAATTTTGTCTAGAAAGCATATATCACTAAGAAGCCTCCTCCCCCTAAGCAAAAGCGAAGCAAAAAGGTAAAATTTGCGAGAAATGCTCCTATTTTTACCTTGTTGAGAAATTTTCTTTTAAATGTTTCCCATCTATAGGCTTTTAAAATAGAAAAGATTGTTAGCCTAGCAGGTTATAGGTCATAAATTTACGATCTTAGATGTAAATGATAATCAATTTACAGATAATAAAGCTATCTTTTTCTTAGAAACCCCCGACCCTCTTACTGCCCTAACGCGAAGAACAGTTTAGTTTTTTCACTTTACAATGATGACGATAGAATTGAGGATTGGCTTCTTCCCCCCTTTTTACATAATATCCTAAAAATATATTTTTAGACCTTAATTTTGGAAATAACTCGTTTCTCTACTTCCATACAGATTGCGAACCCACAAGCTTAATTATTGTAATCTCGTCTGTTATTTTCAAGATATTCAGGAAAATGTAATTAAATGGGAACCGTTAACTCTTATTGAATGTCTCCCCAAAATCTTGGCAAGTTATAATTGAAAGTTGTCAACAATATTACACAAATTAGAATTCATATGTGTACGAGATAAATGGTATAATCTCTGTCCTTCAAATTGAGTGGGGAAAAAAACATCTTTTAAAATCTCTGACACAATTTTACAGTGTTGAAAAAAAAGCGAAAAGAACAGGCCTAAAAAGATGGAAGAAATAGGTAGAAACTAGAGGTGAAAATGCTCACATTTGCAAATTCCGGCTGTATTTGGGTACCAGATGGTCCTGGCATAGCATGCTGGAGGGCAACCTCCTGACCTAGCTTAGGTAGGGCAGCTTTTAAAGGTCCATGGAGAGCAGCCATCCACTCGCTCTTTAATTTTCTAACAGGCTTCATTGGAGTCTGCGTGGATGGGACTTGGGCAGTCAACACTTGTTTGGGAGGCTTCGGCCAGCGATCATATTGCTTAACTGTCGCCTTCGCAGGGGCTGCCTCGTCCTCTCTTGTCCTCTTCGATGGAGTGGGGGGCAATACATTCTTCATAATTGTCCTTAAAAGAAGATAAAAAAATTAGTATTGAAATAATTTCTCCCTTTTTCACAGAATGAAAATTAGTATCGCCCATCCTCCAAGCCATAATTTTGTCTAGAAAGCATATATCACTAAGAAGCCTCCTCCCCCTAAGCCAAAAGCAAAGCCAAAAGGTAAAATTTGCGAGAAATGCTCCTATTTTTACCTTGTTGAGGATTTTTTTTTTAATGTTTCCCATCTATAGGCTTTTAAAATAGAAAAGATTATTAGCCTAGCAGGTTATAGGTCATAAATTAACGATCTTAGATGTAAATGATATTCAATTTACAGATAATAAAGCTATCTTTTTCTTAGAAACCCACGGCCCTCTTACTGCCCTAACGCAAAGAAACAGTTTTGTTTTTTCACATTACAATGATGACGATTGAATCGAGGCATGGTTCCTTCCCCCCCTTTTTACATAATGTCTTAGAAATATATCGTTAGACTTTAATTTTGGGGAATAACTCGTTTCACTGCTTCCATACAGGTTTCGTAGGCCTAGCTTAATTATTGCAATCTCTTTTTGTCTGAAACTGTTTTAATTTGACGGGAAAAACAGTTTCTTTGACTAGCCCGCAATCGTAAACACACAGGATAAGGGTGATAAACTAATTATAACCTCGCGGAGCGCTTATGTCAAAACAGAGCGGCTTAATGCCTAAGAGTTGACGGAAGTTTTCTGTCGCTTTTAGCTAGAAATATAGAAGGCATGAATTTTATCGAAAAACGAGAATTATTTCCAATGCGAGAATTAGAGTCATATACATAGGAGGGGTTTTGAGGGGGGTTAGGTTTAGGTGATAAAAAGAGCATATTTCACATTTTCTATCGAGTATAAGGATAGCATGGTGAAGTTTGTATTGGAGTGGGAGGGGTGGGGGGGAGGGGGGATTTACTTTAATATACTGGAGGGTGACCAAGGAAAATAATTTTATTTTGAAAATAAAGAATGAAAATGTACTCACATTGTTAATCATTGTAGACGAAGTTTCCTTATCAATAATATTCTTTGTTATATCCATTGCGTCACAGAACTATATGATAATTTAATCACAACGCATGTCCGTTATTTGCGAAATCCCGTGGGCGAATTTTTATGCAAAGGGAAAATAATTTTTAAATTACTCTCTGATTTATCTAGAAGGAGATGTCACCATTCCTCTGATTGACTTAGAAGGATGAATGTGCTTCCGGTTTCCCATTCCTGGATCATAACATTCCCCCTAGCGTACACCTGGACGAACAACAACAACAACAAATCAATTGATCTTGAAAGAGGTGTTATTGACCCTGTCCCCGTTAGACTCAATAATCCAGCAATTGTTGATGTGAACTCTTGTTGACATCCAAGAAAACAAATCGACCTTGAAAATACTTCAAAGCGAGAAATATCCTGTTTTTTAATTCTCACTGACAAGAACCATAAAACAGACATAAATTGTTGTTGACATCCATGAAAAACATCAAATAAATTGACTAACACTCATAAACGTCCAAGAAACATCCATCAAAGTGGGAAAAATCCTGTTTTTCAAGTGAGAAAAATCCTGTTTTTTTCATTTTCAGTGAGAAAACCATCTCCCTAGGGACTCTATGCCCATATATGGACTCCTCGTTCGGAGTACTAGGGTCCTCTCTACTGAAAAAGCAGTTAGAAAGACACGACAAGCAAAAAGTTAAACGTGAAAAAGACTTATAAAGAATAAAGTATAAGCAAAAAAACATGCATTAAAGCAAAGATACATCTTAGCAATCATTTTCAGACGGGGCGAGATTGATATTTAGTTGAATTTAAGCCATAATGAGGTGTTTCTGAGGGCAATGAAAATATCTCATTTCTTCGAGCTAAACTTATGAACATTTCACACCATTGTGAAAATATATTACCCCCCCCCCCCCTTACCCTCCTACCAATGATTTGCAGAGGATGGACTGATATTAAAGCTAATTTAGAGCTAAATTTCTTTGAGTGCATGTTAGATTGTTTTTACCCCCCTATTCCCACCACCAAGAAAATTCTTTTAATACGTCCACATTTGGTGGGAGTCCTATCTTAAAGTTTCAGAGGAGGGGGGATGTTATCAGAGGTAATTTTTTTACGCTCTATTGACGTATTTCAGAGAGTCATTAACAAAATACAGCGTTTTTGACACAGGACTACATGAAAGGGAAAAAAAGTCATGAAAGGACTTATAAAAGGTTGAAATATAAACAAAAACATGTGTAAATTAAAGAAAGATGAGGGGGAAGGTCCTAGGAAGAAATTCAAAAAGGACACAATCACCCATTCAACAAATGCACTAGCGAATAATTCAAACGAAGGGCCCTAACGTAAACTTGGAGGACCCTAACGAGTAATTCCATCTGGACCCCGAGCAGGCAATTTCACTGACAAGACGATTCAAGACTTTCAAAGCATTAATTTTATTAGTTGTTTCAAAACTGTTCAATACATCTACATTGTACAAACGAAAGTTTGGCTACTGTCCGTTCCCCTAAAGGTAAAAGAATAAGACCTACTGAATATTTGATGCTTTACTAAAACTAATCATATTACATTTATTTTCTTTTTTTATTTATTACAACATTGAAAATTAAATGAAAACTGCAGTGAAGACATGACAAGGCAAGATCTTTTATTGACAAAATAGGCCTACATGATAGACAATTTTCTGAAATGATCAATGGGGAGCAGGGCTCGACGTCTCTGCCATAAACAGAGATAAGAAAATGCCAAAATACAGGTGACTGACTGTGCCAAAATACAGGTGACACCTGTACAGGTGACTGTACAGGTGTGGGTAGGTAGGCCCACTAGGCCCCGTGACTTTCACTATCCCCGAAATTTTGAGGATTTTCCCGAAAATCTTGCGAAAACGAAGCGGCAAAAACGCTTAGCCTTGAAGCGTCAAAGCTTTAAATTTTGTCCTGCAGGAAGCAAAATCTTGAGCTGCTGCACTTTTAGCAATTAACATCATTATATATTAAATTTTCAGATTAATATTATTAGTTCTTGCCAAGACTGCTAATTTATTTTGGAATAAAAAATATTTTGAAACAAGAAATTTTAAAAAGCCTGAAACTTTGGCCAAAAAAACGAACAGAAATTAATTAAAAAAAAGGACTTCCCGAAAAAGAGGTTTTTAAAAGAAAAATAAAGGCCATATTAAACATAAGATGGCCAGTGACTCAGTATGTTTTATACTTTTACAGTGAGAAAGAAGGCAAACCCCATCTCTTAAAAAAAAGCAAAAAATCTCTCAGGCCAAAAAATCTCTTGTTTTTAGTGAATTTTGTTTGTTTCAAGCTTGATTTACATATTCAATTTAACTTTCACTCATATGGCATTGCCACCTCTGAAACCTGAGGCACAAAATGGATGTAGATTTTTGAATCAATTAAGTAACTCAGAAATTTCACCCACTAGCCTTGTGAGCTTTTTTTTAGCTAGAATTGTTGTTTCGTACCACAAATCGCCTGAAAACACCGCTTTACTGAGAGACAGTCTTTTTGGCTAGAAATAATTGTATATCTTAACCCTTTTTAGCACCTTTAGACACGAACGCGCTTCATACGGCATTGCCACCTCTGAAACTCGAGGCACAAAATGGGTATAGAATTTCGAATTGATTAACTATCTCGGAATTTTCATGCAGTAACTTTTTGCCTTTCTTTTGGGTAGAATTGCTGTTTTAACACATGATTTTTATTATTCTTTGATGATTTACTTTTCTTCGTGAAACTTAATTTATCATGATATTTTCTTTGTAAAACTTGTTAAATGCTTTGTCTTTCTTCGTGAAACATGATACTTGTTGTCTTTTGTTCCAAAGTAAGCAGACCGAATTTAAGCAAATTTAAATAGGCTTTTAACCAAAAAGTAAGCACAACGTTTTGATATCTTTGGTTTGATATGTATTTCAATGGTTTGGTCTGGGGATTCCCCTAATTTCTATGAATGCTTCTGGATTTTTAAGCATTGCTTACGATTTCTATTTATTCCTCCTGAGTATTCTTGCATTGATTATGATTTCTAGGGGAGTTTTCTGGATTTCTACAGAACAATTATGTTTTTTATGGTTTTGTCATGATGTCTTCGGATTTGTCGGGATTCTTTGGGATGATCATGATTTTTACAAATTTGTGAGGATTTCCATAAAACACCGATTTCTATTAATTACATAATTTCTATTAATTCCACCAGATTTCTATGTATTGGGTATGATTTTTATGGATTCATAAGGATTTGTATGTATTAGTTAGGATTTTCTAGAGATTGGCCTTTATTTTAAAGTTTTTTATTGATTTCTACACTTGGCTCTTGATTTCTAGGGTGGTCTTGATTTCTAGAACGTCAGAAGATCTTCAGGGATCATGATTTTTTTTCCTGAAACACAAGACTTTCTTGGCTTTAATATATCTTGACAATAAGGCATAATCGCGGTTTGTGGAGGTAAAGGAAGACTGAAACTTATATTCTGTAAACGAGCTGTTTTTCTTTTAGAAGTAGCAAGTTTTTCTTAACACTAACAAATTTTCTCTTCGAAGTAACAACTTTTTCCATAATACTAAAAACTTTTACTTAATACTATCAAATTTATCATGGAAGCAACAGGTTTTTCTTTATAGTAACAATTTTTTTTCTAATAACAGCAAGTTTTCCGTCAAAGAAAAGATATTTCTCTCAGAACTAACAATTTTTTGTTTATGACAACAAGTCTTCTGTTAGAAGTAGCAAGTTTTTCTTAACACTAACAAATTTTTCCTTTGAAGTAACAAGTTTTTCCTTAAAACTAACAAATTTTTACTTAATATTATCAAATTTATTTCAGAAGTAACAGGTTTTTCTTAATAGTAATAATTTTTTTCTAATAACAAGCAAGTTTACCGTCAAAGATAAGATATTTCCCTTAGAAGTGAAAATTTTTTGTCCATGCTCATACGTTTTCTCTAAGAAGTAATATTTTTTTTTGTCTATGATAACAAGTCTTACAACAAGTTTTACAACAGTTTTACCTACACAGGCTAGGTTAGTTTAGGTTAGGTGACGCGTAACCTAACCTACCCTAATCAAACCTAGCCTCTGTAGGTTAAGTTAGGTTAACCTACTAAAATATAAGGATAAATTTAATTTCATGAAAAAATGTGCCAGAAAACGTGTTATCACTGACGAAAAAGTGTTACTTCGAAGAGAAATTTGGGTGTGTTAAGTACAAGTTTGTCAGTAAAACGGAAAACAGTTGTTACTTCGAAGAGAAGATTTTTTATGTTTTACGGAAAACTTGGTGTTGTTAGAAGAAATGTTTTACTTCTAAGAGAAAACTGTATCTTCTAAGAAAAATTTGGCGTTTTTGACATAAAACTTGCTACATCTAAACGATAACTTCCTATCACTGATGAAAAATTATTAATTCTATGAGAAATTTGCTACCTTTGACGGAAAACTTGGCGCTATTAGAAGACATTTGTTACTTCTATGAGAAATTTGAGCGTGTTAAGTAAAAGTTTGTTAGCATTAAGGGAAAATGTTGTTACTTCGAAGAGAAAATTTATTAGTGATAAGAAAAAACTTGCTACTTCTGACAGATCACTTGTTATCATATGCAAAAAAAATGTTACTTCTAAGAAAAATTTGGTATGTATGACAGAAAACTTGTTACATCTAACAGATAACTTGTTATCACTGATGAAAAATAGTTACTTCTATGAGAAAGTTGCTACCTTTGACGGTAAACTTGGCACTATTAGAAGAATTTTGATACTTCTATGAGAAAATTTGAGCGTGTTAGGTAAAAGTTTGTTAGTATTAAGGGAAAATGTTGTTACTTCGAAGAGAAAATTTCGTAGTGTTAAGAAAAACTTGCTACTTCTGACAGAAGACTTGTAATCATAGTCCAAAAAAGTAGTTACTTCTACGAAAAATTTGGTATGTATGATAAAACACTTGTTACGTCTAACAGGTAACCCGTTATCACTGACAGAAATTTTTACTTCTATGAGAAATTTTTTATCCTTGTTGGAAAATCTAGTATTATTAGAAGAAATTTGTTACTGCTAAGACAAACCTATAGATTTTAAGAAAATTTTTGCGTATCTGTCCGAAAGCATGTTGCCTCTAACCGATAACTAGTCATTATTGACGAAAAATTGTTACTTCTATGGAACATTTGGTATCTTTGACAGAAAACTTGTTACTTCTAACAGATAACTTGTTATCATTGAGGAAAAATTGATGCTTTTAGGGTAAATTTATTATCATTGACGGAAAAATATGGTGCTATAAGAGAAAATTTGTTACTGTTAAGAAAATACATGTTATTTCTAGGAGAAAATTTGATAGTGTTAAGTAAAAGTTTGTTAGTATTAAGGAAAGGTTTTTACTTTGATGAGAAAATTTGTTAGTGTTAAGAAAAACTTGCTCCTTCTGACAGAAAACTTGTTATCATAAACGAAAAAATTGATACTTCTATGACAAAAAATTGTTATCTTTGACGGGAAAGGATGGTACTATTAGAGAAAATTTTCTACCGTTAAGAAAAAACCTGTTCTTTATAGGAGAAATTCGATAATGTTAAGTAAAAGTTTGTTAGTATTAAGGAAAAAGTTGTTACCATTATGAGAAAATTTGTTAGTGTTAAGAAAAACTTGCTACTTCTGACAGAAAACTTGTTATCATAAGCAAAATTGTTACTTTTACGAAAAATTTAGTATGTATGACAGAAAACTTGTTATGTCTAACAGATAACTTGTTACCACTGACAAAAAAATTGTTACTTCTCTGAGAAATTTGTTATCTTTGATGGAAAACTTGGTGCTATTAGAAAAATTTGTTAGAGTTAAGAAAAAACAAACCTGTTTCTTCTAGGATAATTTGCTATTTTTCATTACATTTTTGTTAGCATTGAGGAAGAAGTCGTCGCTTCGATGAGGCGTTTTTCCAATTTTAAGAATAATACCTAATTTATATGGGATTAGATGTCATTATAGACGAAAAAATTTTTACTCCTCAAGATCTTGTTTTATCTTTGTAGGCCAACTTAGTAGTTGTAGCAGAAAACTTGTTATCTTTGACGAAATATTGTTACTTTTAAGATAAAATTTGTTATCTTTGACGGATAAGTTGTAGTTATTAAAAAAATTTGTTGCTGTTAACAAAATGCTTATTATTTCAAGGAGAAGTTTAATGTTAAATAAAAGTTTGTTAGTATTAAGGAAGAATGTTGTTACTTTGATGAAAAAATGTGTTAGTGTTAAGGAAAACTTGCTACTTCTGTCAGAAAAGTTGTTATCACAATCAAAAAATTGTTAATTCTAAGAAAAATTATTTGTCTTTGGCAGAAAACTTGCTATTTCTAGCAGAAATCGTTTTATCACAGACGAAAAATATTATTTCTTAGAGAAATTTGGGCGTGTTAAGTAAAAGTATGTTAGCATTAAGGAAGAATGTTGTTACATCGAAGAGACAATTTGATAGTGTTAAGGAAAACTTGCTAATTCTGACAGAAAACTTGTTATCATAGCGAAAAAATTTTTCCTTCTAAGAAAAATTTTGTATGAATGACAAAAAGTTGACTGCTTCTAGATGATAAGTTGTCATAAAAATGAAAAAATGGTATTTCTAAAGAAATGTCTCAGGGTGTTTGTATGTTTCAAATGTTAGAAGACTTTCATGTTGAAGATGATGTGTGTCGCAATGGCAGCAGGAGATGATTATTGCCTACTGTCAAGAAACATTAAACCTAAGAATGCTTGGTGTTCCAGGAAAAAAAAATCATATTCTCTAACGTTCTTACAACAAGTGAGAAACGAGTGTGTCTTATTGCTATGAAACATTAAAACCCCAGAAAAGCCGTGTATTCCAGGAAAAATCATATGGTACTTATCTAAATGATGGAGTCAACCCTAGAACTCCAGACCAAGTCATAGAAATCAATGACAAAGTGTAGATATCGCTTTCAAGCTGTAAAATCATTACCAAAACAAAATTGCTCGAGAAGTGTTTTTAATACTGTGTGCTGTGAAATGCTTACGAAGACCCGAATGAATGACATGAAATAAAATTTTTAACAAGAAAAGTCGGAAAAGTGTTTTGGAGGGATGGGGCGATGACAAAGGGGTGTCTTAGAGTAGTTATAGTGATGTACTCTGGGCTGAATTGCTTACGAAAATCTGAATCAATGAGTTGAAGATCAAATTTTTAACGAGAAATGTCTGAAAAGTGTTTTAGGGAGATGGAGCGATGACAGAAGGGAGTCTTATATTAGTTATAGTGTGGTACTGTGGGCTAAATTGCTTTCGAAAAACCAAATGAATGACGTGAAATATAATTTTTAACAAGAAATGTCTGAAAAATGTTTTTGGGGCGATGTGGTGATGGCAGAGGGGTGTCTTAGAGTAGTTATAGTGCTGTACTGTGGGCTGAATTGCTTGCGAAAACCCAAATGAATGACTTGAAAATAAAATTTTTAGCGAGAAATGTCTGAAAAGTGTTTTGGGGAGATTGGGCGATGAGAGGGGATGTCTTAGAGTAGTTATAGTGTAACATTGTGAGGTGAAATGCTTAGAGTATCTAACAATAGAAAAGAAAAAAAGGGGGGATTCTCTGTTTTCAAGGGGGGGGGTGTCTTGTGGAAAGCCAGTGCTAGTGTGAGAACAGTGTTGTAGCGCCATTCCGCTCTGGACCATAAGTATACTTTTTTACCGGTTTGGACATCTACTCTTCTCTCACAGGGATGCTCTAACGTTAGAGGGTTGCTGTAGAAACTCAACGATAATTTCCCTATTTTTACTACCTTTAAATTATCTCGAGTGAGACAGTTTTTTAGCCTCTTTTATCACCTAGCCGAAGCTCAGATTCTGTCCCAGGAATGAATAGACACAGAAAAAACTCCCCCACTGCGCGTAGGATGGCCAGATTCTGTCCCCCAAAAAGAGTTGACTCAGACCAAACTCACCCACCGCGCACGGGGTGGATGGTAACAAGAGATTCTCGAAACAGAACTTCCCCTCCTTTGGGTGTGTTGATATTTTGGTAAAAATGTACCCTGGGCTGAGAGAAACCGCTCGGGGGGGGAGGGGACTCGACAATTGCCTCGGAGGTGACCAGGGAACAGGTCGGTACCTTAGTGGAGGGAGGCAGGATAACCATAAATGTACGCCTGAAAATGAGCGCTTTGCATAACGATAAACAAAATAAAACAGTGTTGAGCTGGTGACGGAGAAAACGGTTCCCCTCCCTTGTTATCCTCTCCCTACGTCTTTCCTTAAATTTGGCATGTTATTCTTTATCACTGTAAAGCTGCAATAATGCCTAAAAACTACATCTATCATCAATGCATCCTCTGAAAATGAATGGTACTAGGTGCGAGCAGGAACCTATTTTTAGGATAATGTCAAATATCCATAAATTACTCTTAATGAAAAAGCACTATTTTCTTAAAAGCTCTTAATATATCTTAAATTCCATCTAATATCACTCCCCCCTTTCCCCTACCCTCTGGGCTGTCAGGCTAGAAGCCCCGTTTTAGATAATAGATGGTTCTTTTTTTTTGCGTATATGAAAATATAGGACATTTTCATCTTTTATTTTTTGTCGTGTTAGCCGTCTTTTTCTTATGTTTAATTGCTTGTCAATTTGTTTTTATTTTCATTGTCTGTGTTTTTAAGATTTATTTTTTGGGACGAGTAAGACACGCATTTCTCCTTTATTAATATCTTGAATCCAAATACTCCCCCCTACCCTCTGGGCTTTCTGGCTAGAATCCCCATTTTATATAATAGATGGTTCTTTTTTGCGTATATGATAATATGACATTTTCATCTTTTATAATTTGTCGTGTTTTTTTAGCTGTATTTTTTAATGTGTTATTGCTCGTCAATTTTTTTTATTTTCATTGTCTGTGTTTTTAAAATTTATTGTTTGGGACGAATAAGACACGCATTTCCCCTTTATTAATATCTTGAAAGCAAATACTCCAACGGAGTGTATTAAATTTGGCAGTAAACACACCGTTTTAACGATTGCCAAAAAAATGGGGAATCTCACTATAATCAGGTCACCATTGGGAATGGGGAGGGGGAGGTGTCACATGGGTGAAATTCTCTGGTAGTCTGGAGTATTTTGCGGGGCGTTATGATTGGCTTGGGGTGCAAAAAAGCTTGAATCATGGGATTCAGTACCATATTTTTTATTAGGAAATGCCTGAAAAATTTCATGGGGTGGTGTAGCGATGTCGGGGGGGGGGGGGTTAATATCATCCATAATTTACCAATGCGGTATGCATGGTCATTGATTAATATGCTGTAGAGCTTAAAGATAAGTCAGGAGGTGGAAGCTATTGTTAGGATATTTTTTTTAATATTCATAAATTTATTTTAATGAAAAAGGGTATTTCCTTAATAGTTCTTAATATGGTTTAAATTGAATCTAATATCAATCCCCCCCTTCCCTAATCTCTGGGGGTTGTAGGGTAGAAGCCCCCGAATTTGTATAATAGATGGTTCTTTTTGCGTATATGATAATATGACATTTTCAGCTTTCATTTTGTGTCGTGTTTTTTATCTGTCTTTTTTTATGTTTTATTGCTCGTCAATTTGTTTTTATTTATATTGTTTGTGTTTTTAAGATTTATTGTTTGGAACGAGTAAGATATGCATTTCCCCTTTATTAATATCTAGAAAGCAAATACACCCCCTCCCCGGAGTGTATCAAATTTGGCTGTAAACACGCTGTTCTAGCGACTATAAAAAAAAATGGGGAATCTCACTATAATCAGGTCACCCAGTGGGTGGGCGAGAAGGGCGGTGTCACATGGGTGAAATGCTCTGGTAGTCTGGAGTATTCTGCGGGGCGTTATGATTGGCTTGGGGTGCAAAAAACTTGAATCAGGGGATTTAGAACCACAATTTTTATAAGGAATTGCCTGACAGATTTATTGGGGGGGGGGGGGAATGTAGTGATTTTGTGGGAGGATGTTTAATATCATCCATAATTTACCAATGTGGTATGCATCGTCATTGATTAATATACTCTAGAGCTTAAAGATAAGTCAGGAGGTGGAAGCTATTGTTAGGATATTTTTTAATATTCATAAATTTATCTTAATGAGAAAGGGGTATTTCCTTAAAAGCTCTTAATATGATTTAAATTGCATCTAATTTCATTCTCCATTCCCTAGTCTCTGCGGGTTTGTAGGCTAGAAGCCCCCGTTTTCTTTAGTAGATGGTTCTTTTTTTTTGCGTATATGATAATATGACATTTTCATCTTTTATTTTTTTTGTCGTGTTTTTTAGCTGTCTTTTTTATATTTTACTCCTCGTCAATTTGTTTTTATTTTAATTGTCTGTGTTTTTAAAATTTATTGTTTGGGACGAGTAAGACACGCATTTCCCCTTTATTAATTTCTTGAAAGCAAATACCCCCGGAGTATATCAAATTTGGCAGTAAACACGCCGTTCTAACGACTGTCGAAAATTGGGGAATCTCAGGTGTCGTGCAATAGTTTATTTTTAGAATATGGTTATTAGGAATTGCCTGAAAGATTTCTTGGGGGGGGGGGGAATGTAGTGATTTTGTGGGGGTATGTTTAATATCATTCATGATTTGCCAATGCGATATGAATTATCTTTGATTAATATACTCTAGAGCTTAAAGCTAAGTCAGGAGGCGGAAGCTCTTGTTAGCGTATTTTTCAGTATTCATGAATTTATCGTTACGAAAAAAGGGTAGGGCTACGCAAAATTGCGTCAAGCATTAGACCTGTCTGTTTGAAACGGAGGTAAGTCGCATGACGTCATTGGAGTCCAAAGGGTGTGTTATGGAGCCTTGCCAAATGTGTTCCCTTTAATGAAATAGATGGCTGCACTGTGCAGGTTCAAGGGGCTGGTAGTTCCACTTATCTGGCCCTTTAAAAGGCGAGGGTGGGTCGCGTGGTGTAACATGTGCTTTAAACCGGGGTGTGCACTGTGATGTCAGAGGGCATGCGCTAGAATCATGGGTGAGGGGTTAGGAGCTTATTATCAAAACTTGTGTATTATACGGACCTCATTCCAAGCAAATATCTCTGGGAAACTTGCCAGAGGTGTGTCATAGAATAAGCACCTGACCTAACCTTTGAACTCTTGCTAAGGGCGGGAATGTCACCTAAAAACAGGTGACCGTATTGTACAGGTGTGTCGCGTGACGTCAGAGACCATGACTTTGAATTCTATGGGAAAAAGAAAAGGGATGACTTTAAAACTCCATCCTAATTTCCCTAGGGATGGCTTTGAAAGCAGAGTAGGGATACTACTTGATTGTTAAATGTATATTGACATTCATTCCTGAAGGTCTCAGCAATTTTTGGTAATTTATCTTTATAAGGAGAAAATTTTTAAAATACAATTTTTTTTCGGTAAAGCAAAAAGCACAGTGTAGCGTTTGATGGAATTAAAGAGGAGTTGCCCCACACTTAAAAAAAAAGTCGAGCTCTGATGAGTTTTTGTTTTTCTATGTTGTTATTACTAGTCATTTTCTGACAAATAAAAAACTTATTGTTAAAAAAAGAGTGCAAAAAATTACATTTCTTCAATATTTAACTATTATTAGCTTTTTTGAAAAGTATTTTTTTTAGCTAATCTTGACACTAAGTTTGATAAAAATTATTAAAAAGAAATTACTTTGTAACAAACATATATTAAATAGTTTTGAAAAAGAAAAAATATCGTTAAATACTTATTTGGAATTTTGTCATTAATGAGAAATTTCAGTTAGATGATATTATTTACTTTTCTAACGTAATTTTTCCTAGACAAAGAAAAAGGCTATAACAGCCGGATGAAGAACAAATAAAAAAAGATGACTATATTGATAGAACTGCTGAGGTATTAGTTTAAATATTTATTTGGAGATATTTTTGTGAAAATATCTTTGTTTCGTCAAGAATTTATTATTTCGTTTTGGTTTCACACATCCTAGAGAAGAAGAAAATGTGCCATAATAGTCTTGATGACAAATATAGTTTAGATATTTACCAAAATAAATATGTATACCTAGAATGTTTATTTAGGTTCTAACTATCAATATGTTGTTTCAGGAAGAGTTTGCAACTAACTTTTTCTGATCAGTGATCTAGAAAAGCATAACACATTCGTAGAAACAGGATGACAAATACACTTTAAATAATCACGGGAAAACAGATGTAATTTTTCCCAACCTCATTTTGTGGAACCGACGACAACAGGACCCGGTGACCAGTTTCATTCCTTCGTTCGATCAATAATTCTATAATTTAAAACCTTTTTTTAAGTCCTGCATCACCGCAATTGGTACACGATTCCCCTTTCATGTTATCTGTCATATACTCTTGTGGCTCAAAACACCATCACTAGTAGGTAAAATTCTCACGACGACGGAGTGAATTTGTTGACACATTATATACTAGGTAGATGTTTTTCTCGACTTAGATTCATTCACGGACTTGAAACGTCTAAAGTCCTAAGACCTTATCGTGTCTCCAGTGATGTATCTAAGGACATCTTTTATTTCTATTCTTCAATTCCTACAGAGATCAAACAGTTCGTGGTAACGAACTGTAAGTAAGAAGCGACAAGGCTCAATAGTAACTGAAACTCTAAAAAACAAAATTTCGATATAAATTGATTTATCTAAAGAATCGGCTTCTTATGCTCCTTTTAAATATATAAAATTCATTAAGTTTAATGTTTGCCATCAAAGGCTGTGTGCCAGAAAAAATTTGCCTGATTTTCAAAGAGAGGTTAAAACCCCTCTAAATGTCAAGAGATCTTAATGATCATCATCAGATCCAGCGGATCCGAAAACCTATTGTAGAGGTTTCAAAATCCTGCCTGCAAAAATGTGGAATTTTATATTTTTTGTCAGGAGAAAGATCACGGATATGTGTTTATTTGGGGCTGTTTTCTTCCCAGAGGTGATCGCATCGAACCATTAGTCATATAATATCAGGAAAGGACTCATTCGGACCGAAATTAATCGTTCTAGTGCCTAGAACGATTCTAGCCCCTTCGATCAAAATTTTTGGAATGCTCATTTTGTTTATCTCAGCTGAAAGGTCCAATCCAATAGCTATGCCTTTGGAGATAACCTGGCCCCCACTGCCTCTGGGGAAAGGTCTTTAAGTTATAAAATTTGCCCATTGTTTACGTATAATATTTGGTACGGGTAAGTATGCATATATTTTTCGTGTGTGGGGGGGGGAGGAATTTCCTGCTGTGGGGATTTTCGGCGCAGTGAATTTTCCATGGAGAAGGGAGTTTCTGGAGGGGGACCTTTACAGGAATAAATTTTACACTAAAGGAATTTGCCAGAACTCATAAACGATTTTTTTTTCATTAGTCTTACTCTCTCTCTCTTTGCCAACTCAATTTTACGTATGGAGATGTTAAGGGGAATTGTCAGGGGGGTGGAAATTTTACCGGGCTGGAGTTTTTTAGAGTGTCTTTCCTTAGGAGGAGGGATTTTACAAGGGAAAAATTAAAAATTAAATTGGGGGAGTTTTCAACGGGATAAATTCTCCAGAGGGAATTTTCTGTGGGAGCAACTTTCTACAAGGGGGAGGGATATTTGCGGAAAACTTTTCTAAGGAGGAGGAGATTCCCGGAATGATTTTAAAAACATTTCTTTTCAAATGAAAGTCTTTTCCAAATGAAAGTGCGCTAAGAAAAATTTTTCCCCTAGAATCGTTAGCAAGAAATTTTTCTGGGGAATTTTCAGCTATAACGGAATTGTCTGGGAGGAATCTTCCTGGCGGGGGACGGGGATTTTACGTGGGAATAACTTTCGACGGAGGGATTGTTCGTGGGGAGAAGGATTTTTTTTATGGTTGGGAGCCGGATTTCCCGGTATTATTTAAAAACAATCTGAAATTAAATAAAAAAAAAATAGATTTTTTTCAACTGCAATTATTGAGCAACATCAAAACTTAAAACGAACAGAAATTATCAATTATATGAGGGGGCTGCCCCCTTCTCAATACCTTGTTCTTTGCACCGAATTTTGACTTTTTGTCCTGATTCGCTAAGAACTAGTCCTGAAACACAAGGGCCGTTTAATTAGAATAATCAGTTTTTTTTTAAGTTCAGAAGAAATTTAGCGTAAAGAGTGAGGTCTTGAGAAGAGAGCAGCACCCCCTCATCCAACTGATAATTTCTGTTCGTTTTAAGTTTTGATGTCGCTCAATACTATCAGTTGAATTTTTTTTCTATTTAATCATTAAGAGAGTCGTCCAAGGTTTTTTAATAATTGATCAGTTAAAATCAGTTTAATAATCATTCAGTCAATATTGATTATGCCCTTGGAGTCCTGCTTGACAAAGGACCAAAATTGGTATAATATAAAACTGAAAATTGTTAATTATAATCCTTTTGTTTATTTTGTCAAGTCTAAAAATTGAGAGATTTGAAAGGAACGACCCAAGAGAGGAGGAGATTAGAAGTTTCAAAACATAATTTTTCAGGAGATAAAGGAACTTCAGAGTATCATAACCATGGGCTGACTTCCCCTGTCCGCCTTTCGATATTCGCAGTTAAGCCCATGCATCTACCTCTTAATTTTAGAGTCCTTGTTGTTTAATCGGCTCAAGAGGAGGTGCAATCCTCTAAGCACTTGTTCGTAGCTACAACTACTACTACTAACAACCCATTACCTGATTCACTTAAGTGAACCTAAATAGTCTAGTTAACCTAACCCACTTAAGTGAGTATTAATTGCAGGGATCTATGAATATTTATGCAAGAGATGTCCCTTAAAAAATATTATCCTAATGAGTCACCATAAAAAAAACAGGACAATTCTTGATCCTAAATTAATTTCTGACGTTTCGAAGATCTGCAACCCCCTAAAAAAGCTTCAAAGAAAAGTCCTGAAATGTACATATTTCCAACAGTTTTTCTTTTATCATTATAACATAAAAAAATGCTGAAACTTCTGGGATCTAGTTCTATTATACGTTGAACAATAAGTCTAGTTTCATTAGAATTAAATACAGTAAAATTTTATCCTTACTTTCCTACTTTTAAATACATTCCATTTACATTTGCAAAAAATCAATTCTTACGCCATTTATTGTTTCGTAAATTGAAAATATTATTTCAAAAACCAGCCAGAGTGATTCAAAAATAAAAGATTTTAATTTTAATACTTTTATTTATGCATCAATTGTTTTTGTTTATGTTTATGTTATGTTTATGTTTATGTTTATGTTTTTAATTGTTTTTAATTTTTTATTCTTTTAAGTGTTTAAAATCAAAAGAAATCTTTTAGAAAAAAAATGGCTTTTTAAAATAGCAAAATTAAATTACAGGTCACAAATCTATATAATCTAATAAAGTTTTTTTTTCTTTCTTGTATAATTGATTAGCATCGTGAATTTAGTCCCTTTTTTGATGATCAAACAGTTCGTGGTAACGAACTGTAAGTAAGGAGTGGACGGAATTTTTATACCAATAGATATATAAAAAGAATTGACTTCTTATGCTGGTTTCGAATATAGAACTTTCAAAAAGCGTAGTCCTGCCCATCAAATGTTACAAGCCTGGGAAAATTTTCCTAATTTTTGAAAAAGGGGGGAAATAGCCCCTAAAATTCAAATGATTTCAATGAAAATCACACCATCAGATTTACTGTATTAGAGAACCCTACTGTACAAGTTTCAAGCTCTTATCTTCAAAAATGTGGAATTTATATTTTTTACCAGAAGAAATGTCACAGATGCGTCTTTTTTCTTCTTTTTTTCCACCAGGGGTGATCGTATCGACCAAGGGGTCCTAGAATATCGGAGGGGATCAATCAGACGGAAATTAAAAGTTTTAGTGGCCATTTTAAGTGACAAAAAAATTGCTGTGTAACTAGGTCCCCTCCAACCCTTTTGTTTTCCAAAATTGTTTGATCAAAATTTTGTGATTGCCATTTTGTTCACCATAGTTGAAAGGACCAATAACTATGCTTTTGGATATAAAATGACCCCCCTCCTCTCCGCACAGCCCCAGAGGAAAGGTCTTTAAGTTATAAAATGTGTCCATTGTTTGCGCATAGTGTTTGTTACTGGGATGTAGACATACATTTTCAGGTGGAGGAGGGGGGCAAATTTTCTGCTGAGTGTTTTTTCAACGAAGGAATTATCCATGGGAAGGAAAGTTTCTACGAATTGAACGTGTCAGGGGAATTACACACTGGGTGAAATTTGCCTGAATTCTTAAACAAAATTCTTTTTATTTGTCTTGCTTTCTCTTTCCCTTCTCTATTTTACGCACAGAGGGGTCAAGAGTAACTGTCCAGGGTAAATTTTCACCGGTATCGAATTGTCTAGAGGATATTAAGGATATTATTAGAGGATACTCCTTAACACTTCGCTGTTTTCGCTAAATTTTGAGTTTATATCCCTATTCTTTAATAATGAATCCTGAAAGACAATGGCCGTTTAATTAGAACAATGAGACGCTCATTCAAAAGTACTAAAAAACTTTAGCGCAAAGAGCGAGGTGTTAAGAAGGGGGCAATCCTCTTTATATACGTAATCGTTTTTGTCGTCATAAGTTTTAATGATTCTCCTTATTTTCAGTTTAAAACTTAAACCGAACAGAAATTATTCCGTATATGAAAGGGGCTGTCCTCTCCTCAATGCCTCGCTCTTTACGCTAAAGTTTGACCCTGTCTCACAACTTTATTTTTAAAATAATAAGAACAACTTTAGCGTAAAAAGCGAGGCGTTGAGGAGGGGGCAGCCCCTTTCATGTACGGAATTCTTTCTGTTCGTTTTAAGTTTTAATGTCACTCCTTACTTTCAGTGGGAAAAAAAACATTTTTTTTAAAATTAATATCTAAAAGACCCAAATTTTGGATGGCTCCAACACACATAAATGTTTCAGAGATTAAACTATCGTGGAGTCCGGTATTTAAGGGGAGGTTGAAGACCAAAATATGCTATGAGAGTAAATCGTAAGGAATATCCTGGGTTTTAAGCCTTTTTCGTCGATTTCAGCTCCATCAAAAGGAGAAGTTAAACTCTTGCATAGTTTGCAAAAAAAATAAAAACCCTTTAAAAAAAAAATCAGACAAAGGAAATACAGTTATTATTATCGACACGCTACATCATGGTTGCAGCAGTAGTTGCAACCTAGTAAAGGGCAAACCACAGCACATAGTAACCAGAAATTGAACAACACGTTAAAAAAAAAATGCCAGATAAGAAATAATGTTATACAACACTGATCAGGATTGGTAAATATTTTTTTGGTTAATATTAAAAGTAAGAATAGTGCAAAAAATGAATTTATGGTGATTTTAAACAAAAGCCCGAGCCATTGAAAATGACGTCAGATCGAAATGAAAATTAAACCATTGGAATAAGCATGGTCGAAAATCATGCCTAGGAGTATTACAGTCCTCCATCTTGAACAACAAGAAAAGTCACTTTCTTGCAGGGGTGGCACTCATGTGTCTGCTTTTATTTTCTTTCTAGTGGGCTATCAGGGCTAGCGGGCAACCAGAACGTCATAGAGAGATTTCTAATATCTCATAAAAAGAAGCTATAACTCTCATTTACATGCCTTTCATAAATTCAACCATCTGAAAGTGCCAAATGACACTAAAAATGACACCTTTCGTGCCATACTTTGATTGGAAAAGCTGGGGCTTTTCCAATCAAAAAGTGGGCCACCCAAATTTTGTGGAGAGATTGTTAATGGCTCATTTAAAAGCTATCGCTCATATCTACGTGATTTTTATAAATCACACCATCTGTAAGTGCCAAATAGCACAAAAATGGCACTTTAGGTGCCATTTCTCAAGCAGCGGGGCTAGCTGGCTACCAGAACATCAGAGAGAAAAGTTTTATAGCTCCTATGAAAGCTATTGCTCATATCTACGTGCCTTGTAGAAATTCCACTATCTCCAAGTGTCGCATTGTACTAGAAATGCCTGGGGCTAGTGGGCTACCAGAATTTCCTAAAGAGATGTTTAGCGGCTCATTTCAAAGCTATTACTTATATCTACATTATCCTTGTCAATTTTACCATCTCTTAATGCGTTATGGCACTACAATCGGTACTTTCGGTACCATTTTTAAAGTGGAAAAGCTGGGAAGTATAAAACGGCACCATTTTAATATTTATGGTCCTAAACTCTTAACTAAAGGTTTACAATCAACCTTCCTCTATACTTCCCCTCCCAGCCCTCTTAGTAAGTTTCATAAATCACGTGCTCACCAGCAGTCTACTGCAATATTAAGAGATCAAGCAGGCTACCAAACCATTATAGAGAGATGCTTAATGACTCATTTAAAGGTTATTGCTCATATCCACCCTGTTTTTTTGTAAATTCTACCATCTGTAAGTGCCTTCATTGTTGAAGCAGTAGCGGCAATCTAGTAAAAGGCAAACCACAGTGCAGAGTAACCCTAAGTTGAAAAACTCGTTTTGAAAAAAACTGCCTAATAAGAAAAAAATTGCCACCTGAAACCGATTCAGAAATAGTAACTATTAATTCATTTAATATTAAAAGCAAAAGTTTCTTTAAAAACAAATTTGTGGAGATTTCCAAAAAGAGCCTGAAACCCCTCGAAAAAGGCACCAGATTGTAAAAAAAAGTACACCGTTGGAATCATTATGGCGGAAGACCATGCTTAGGAAAATTACAGTCCTCCACCTTGAACAAGAAGACAAATCACTTTTTTGTATGGGTAATACTGATGTGTCTCCTTTTCTTTTTTTAGTTTTCTAACAAGGGTATCAGGTTATCAGAATATCAAACAGGCGGATGAGCAAGATGACCTCTTAAGTGTACATTCAACAGGGCCCACTGGTGTGTGGACACGTCCGGTGGGTTACAAACCTTATCCCAGTAATGGGTTAAATTGCATGGTGACGCAGATCACATTCGTAGGAGGATCCTCTATTAGAGGACAACTTCGGCAGGGCGTGAGATCCAGATCTATGGACAACAGTCTCAGAAAAGGGCTGAGACCTCAACCCTTTTGGGGTACCTGCAAGACTGGGGACCTTTTGGTCAACTCTATTCCCACTTGAGGAGTGGCGCCCCAAGGGGAGATTATAGCCTAGTAAGCGACACATCATTCGCACAGGATTCTGATTAGTGGATAACTCTTCTAGGCTTGGTCTGTTTTGGCGGGCGTTTTCGGGCTGAAAAACCATTTCCTAGATATTTTATCTACTATTGGTTACTTCCCCATAGTAGCATAATATTTGTAGAAATGAACTTATAATGAGTCAGAGGTTATAGGCTTGAGATTGTCTATCCAGGATTTTGACTATTGCTGATGGAAGAGCGTCGCATAGTGTTCAAAACCATGTTATGATTAAAATGGGCCAAGGATTGCACAAAGCCTCCATCCAATTGGATGACCCAGGGATTTCTTGCCTTCCGGTTCTAAGCTCTTCGGTGAAGACTTGAGAAGATCTCTTGGTCCCCGTCCTGCACTGGTATCCGGAACCATTTGTTTTGGACCGAGGCCAAAACAATTTCAATGATTAGAGTATATAGAAATTGGAACTTGAAATGTTACGACATTAAAAATAACTATCGTATCGACATTTTGACTAACGAATTCTGACGATTAGATTATTTTTCTAAACTTAGATCATGCTGATGATTTAGGCATGCTAGATGAAAGTGTGCGCAAAATGAATGAACTTTTTAGAGGTTTTGCGAGTTCAGGGTGCTAGAATAGGTTTGAAAATTAATCTTAAGAAGACCTAAGTCACTAAGGCTAGGAATAAGTATAAGGAATAAGTATACAAATTTTGTCAGAGATCCAAAAATTTTGCTTAAATTTTGAAAATCTTGAAAATCTGGTTTAAAAAACAGCTATTTCAAAGAAGCCAAGCGAATTAATACGTGACAATAACTTTAGAAATTATATCCTAGTATGTAGTTCATTTTTTAAATAGATGAGTGAATGTTTTCTTGTTTACTTTGCATGGCATCAAACGTCTATAAAATAATTATCCCAAAGTTTTGAAAAAAAGTTTAACCCAGATTTTCTGTTTTTCCAAAGCAGGATTCACGGTATTATTTCAAAAAATTTATGAAAGATGCAGAAATTTTATTAGGTTTCTGAAAAGGAAATATGAATTTCTATCAATATTTGAAATTATTTGATTTGTAAAAAGTTTACCTTTGAATCTAGGACATTTTTATTAGATTAAATAAAAAAAAATCAACCAGAAAAGAGGAGCTACATAAAATCTAAAACAAACAAAATTATTCCAGATATGAGGGGGGATACCCTCTACCCTAGAAAAAATGAAAATAAAATCACGAAAGTGTTGCTTTTACATTAAATTAAAATTAAGAACAGGTGAGGAATAATTAAAAACCATTTCTGTGGGAAGAAAAGAGCAAAGTTCAAACTTAAAACGAAAAGAAAACGGCCCTTGTGTTTCAGGAGTCGGTCTTAAAACATTAAGACAAACAGTCAAACTTTAGCATAAAGAGCTAGGAATTGAGTAGGGGCAATACCTTCAGATACTGAATAGTCTTGACTTTAATGTTACGAATTACGATGGTTTAAGCTGAAAAACTTTTTTTTCATTTAATTTCTGATCGTCCGCAAAATAATCCCAGTAAATCTTGCTTACCCTCCATTAAATCTTCCCTCCCTTCACGGGAAACTCTTCCCTGGAAAGTTCCTCCCAAGTAAAATACGTCCCCCTTCCTGTGAAATTTCTTCCGAACAATCCCATCTTTACTCAAAATTCCCCCCTCCTCCCGTAAAATTTCCTGCAAAAGACTCAGCCTGAAATTTCTCCTTAGCATACTTTCATTTGAGGAAGACTTTAACTTCTAATCGATTTTCAGGTCCCTCCAGATATCACCCCTTCCGCGGAAATTATTTCCTAAAAATCCAAGCACGAAAAAAATTTCCCTCGGACAATACTGCCCTAAAATCTCCATATGCAAATGTTAATAGGCAAAGACAAATTAAAACAAATAAAAAGAATTTCGTATAAGAATTCTGTCAAATCTGCCCAGTGTAAAATTTCCCCTGGAAAGTCCCCCCCTTGGAAATTTCCCTCCAGACGGAAAAGTTATCCGAATGGAAACCCATTCCAAATAGAAATCCCCCCCCACCCGAAAAATGTGTGCATTCTTTCCAATAACAAATACTATAGGTAAACAATGGGCAAATTTTATAACTTAAAGACCTATCCCCAGGGGCTCTTATCTCTAAGGGCATAGTTTTTCGGAATGTTCAACTATGCTGAACAATATAGCTATCTTAAAATTTAATCCAACGATTTGGGAGGGGAAGGAACATTGTTGGGGGCCAGTTACCCTCTAATCTCTTTAGTAGCTTAAATAGAAACTAAAACTTCTAAATCCCCTTCAAATGAGCCCTCTCTAGCTATTCCAGGACACTTGGTACAATACGAACATCCCTGTGGGGTAAAATTAAATAAAAATAAACACGCATCCGTGATCTTTCTTCATTCGAAAAATATAAAATTCCATATTTTTGCTGATAAGAGCTTGAAAACACTACAGTAGAATTCTCTGAAACGCTGAATCTGATGGTGTGATCAAACAGTTCGTGGTAACGAACTGTACGTAAAGAGCGACCAGGCTCAAAAATAACCGAAACTCTAACAAAAGGAATTTTGATACCAATAGATCCATCAAAAGAATCAAATTTTTATGCTTATTTCTAATATATAAGTTTAATCAAGTTGAGCATTACCCACCAAACATTAAATGCCAGAGGAAATTTGCCTTATTTTCGGAAAAAGGGGAAACCACCCCTAAAAGCATATAACTTTAATGAAAATCATACCGTAATATTCAGTATATTAGAGAACCGTGCTATAGGGGTTTCAAGCTCCTATCTGCAAAAATGTGGACTTTTGTAGTTTTTGCCAGAAGAAAAATCATGGGTCCGTGTTTTTTTGTTTTTTTGTTGTTTTTTTTTTTTTGTTCTTTTTTTAATTTTCCCAGGGGTGATCGTATCGATCCAGCAATCCTAGAACTTCATAAGAGGTCTCATTCAAACAGAAATTGGACGCTATATTTCACTTTTCAAGGGACTCAAAAATTTGAGGGGCAACGTGCCCCCCTCCCATGCTAATTTTTCTACCGAATTCACCCAATCAAAATTTTGAGATAGCCATTTTGTTCAGCATAGTCGAAAATCTAATTAATATGTCATTGAGCATGATTTAATCACCCACTGTTCCTGGGGGAAGGGCTGCAAGTTATAAACTTTGCCCATTGTTTACCTATAGTATTGGTTATTGGGAAGTATACAGGTGTTTTCAGGAAGGATTTTTTCTTGTGGGGGTTCGGGGTCAGACTAGGGGTTACGGGGGAGGAACTTTCCATGGAGGATATTTCCTTGGGGGAAGAAACATTTCCATGAAGGGGGTGCCAGATTTCCCAGCATTATTTAAAAAACGATCAGAAATTAAATAAAAAAAAAATTTTCAATTGAAAATAAGGAGCAACGTTAAAAATTTAAAACGAACAGAAATTATTACGCATATAAGAGGGTTCGCCCCCTATTCAATACCTCGCTCTTGATGCTAAAGTTTTTTAGTACTTTCAAAAGAGCTATCTATTCTAATTAAACGACCTTTGTGATTCAGGGGTTTGTGATTCGAACAAAATTCGAACTTTAGCGTAAATACCGAGGTATTAACTAGGGAGAGAACTCCCTAATATATGTAATAAAAACATACGAATATAGAAATTCGTTACGTAAGTTAATTCCTAAGTTACGTCAGAAAAAAATTTCGAGAAAGCCAATTAGCCAAAAAAAGTAAAATTAATATGCAAATATCGTTTTAATTATTCATGTACGGTGAGCCAATATCAAAGCTGCATTAATTTAAAAATGTTCAGAAATTAACTAAAAAAAAACAAAGGTTTTTTTTAACTGAAAGTAAGGAGCGACATTAAAACTTAAAACGAACAGAAATTATTCCGTATATGAAAGGGGCTGTCCCCTCCTCAACGTATATATATATATATATATATATATATATATATATATATATATATATATATATATATATATATATATATATATATATATATATATATATATATATATATATATATATATATATATATATATATATATTATTACATTTATTTGGAATTATATTGGTGGATATGTTCAAAGTCAAAGCTGCTCCTCAGCCCCCCTCACCCTAGCCAAGGTGTGCTCGATACTTATACATAACCAATGAAATAAAACCAGTCATGTTGAGTTGCTTATAGCATTCTTCAATTTTGAACGAAGAACTGGGTCATTAGTCTGCTCACTTCAGCCTGTTACGCAATAGTCAATAACAAGCGGCACAAGCAACAAGAGCTGGAACTGATCAGTCTTAACTGACCATTTAACCCAAGTGTAAAACAATGAACCTGACATCTCTCGGGATACCTCCCATACTCTATTACTATATTATCTTGTGGGCAGGTCCAGAATGGGCATTAGGTATGTCTATATTTACTTTTTTGTAGAAAATTAAATAAAGCAGATTTAGGTATTTTAGACACAGGGATATATACCCTTGGCAAATATTCAAAGACCATCCTATATCCGTAGAATTTTTTTCGAAAAAATCTTTGGTATAATGAAAACAAAAGGAGGAACAGTTTGAAACAATCAATACTTATTTCAAGCAACGGGTATCATTTGGGGAGAGACGCAAGGAGTTCATAAATCGCCTCTAGTCTTCATGGAATTATATGTGTACTTTGGAAAGTTTTGTTTTCAGGTTGAGCAAAAATAGCTTGATCAAATAGCTTTACATTAAACTTCAATAGAAAAGTGGCAATTTTGAAACATTTTGAAACGAGATTCATACTAGGATAAGCATTCTCTATGACTGAAGACTCAAAATGAGACCCTTTTACCAATACCCCTTTCCACTCCTCCCTCTTTAAATTGGCAGACATATGTATTTTTACTCTTCTCAACCCAATATCCTTTGAAAACCTTCAATGTATTGTGTACTCCTGCCCCTACCCCCATTGGTCCGTCAAGTCAGTTTAATTAAGCTTGCAAATAATTCTTTATATTAGCAGTTCATTTTTCTTGGACTACATATGCGTCTAGATGAATATACCACCCTACGGCAATATGTCATGTAACACTTGGAGACATCAAACTTAGTTCTTCTATCAAATTGGACTTTTACCATTTCTGGTAACAAAAAAAGGCCCGCAATAGTAATTTTATTAGGGCACAGTAACTTTGTTAGTTAAAATGAGATGAAAACTTGATTTTGTCGCAAAATTCAAGTCAGTCGTTTTTCAGTATTTTCTACTTAATTTTTCAACATGACTACCTTTGGAGAAAAAAAAAGTATTCACATCTGTGACTATCTTTCTCGGGAAGGATATGGAATTCTGTAGTTGGTAGATCACTAAACAAACATTAATAAACATAAAAAGAACATATAACAAAGTAAGAATACATAAAACAAAAATATATAAATATATAATAATAATATATAAAAATGAAAATTTATAAAAATAAAACAAAATAAACGTGAAAAACACGAGAGCTGATAACAATCCACAAACATCAAAAGTTTTCGCACATCACCAATGTGTCAACAATGTTCATCGTTCCGTCAAAAGATTGAAAGACATTCAAATCATAAATTGTTATTCTAGTGCCATATTCAACAAACAAAAGATGAATCCTTTGTAAACTGTAGTTTCCAGACCTTTTTTGTAGTTGAACGGCAATATTGACGCAAATTGGTTAAAATTATTAAAATACCAATACATAAGCAATTTGTCATTCAATTTAATTAATGAATTAAATAAAAAAGGCTTTTTCTTTTAATTTAAAGTAAAGAGTGATATTATGCTCAAAACGCAGAGAAACAATTCAGATATAGGGGGATTCGTCCCTCCTTAACGCCAGTCTATTACTCTAAAGTTTGACTTTTTATCCCCGATACCTTAAGATGGACTACTCAAGCACAAGGGAAAGTGCAATGAGATTAAAAGCATATTTGACAATACCTCAAGGGTGGAGGAGCTTTATGATATGCATCAGCTTTTAACAACAAAATTTTCAGTTCAAATATGATTCCGAAACATGGGTGCTCCAAAAAACGGACGTAGATTTGATAGATGTTTTCCAGAGAATTTGGTACCCGGCTGACTGACCGTATCTCAAACAGTAGGCTGTACAAAAAATGTGGTGTTCAATCCCACTTTCTGGGGCTATAATGACGGAAAGGTTAGGATGGCTTGGGCACCTTCTACGGATGAAGGATGAAAGATTGCCGAAGATTGTTCTTTTCGGCCAACCATCTATGGCTGAACGCAAAGCAGATCGTCCATAGCTGGGGTGGGAGGATGTTGTAAGGAAAGATTTAAGGGAAATGGAAAATTCCTGCGAGAGTGTAGATAGGGAGGCTTTGAAAATATTAGGATAGAGGAGGAGCTTGCGTAGCTGTGTCGGCGTCAGGTGGCTTGGTGCTGCGGTGAGTTGTTAGTAGTAGCAGTATAAATAATAGATATTTGGTGTGTATGTTCTAATCAAAAATTCATTTTTTTTGGATTTAAAGTTTCTAATGACAAGGCTTGCTCTTTACTTGCAGTTTGTTACTGCAAATGTTTGATCAAAGGTGTTTTTAAATATGAGAGAGGCTAGTAATCTCTTCTTCATACGTTTTTTTCTTTTGAAGTTCGCTATTCGTATGATAGTGCTTCGAGAATGTAAATTATTTATGAAAATTACACCCCTCCAGTTATTTATAAGCAGCATTTATATAATGCATTGGGGAATAAGAAAAACATTAGAAAATCTATATAAATAATAAAATGAGAGTTTTTCCTTCTTAAATTTTGATAAAAGTTAGGCAGTGAAACTTTTGATGCCCCTCCACCCTTCTATCTTTTTGGCCGATAAGCATATGAATCTATTCTTTTAAGTTACACAGGGTATTTCTTTGTCAATAAGAGGGATTTATTACCCTGCAGTACCCATATTACGAACTTAGTCTAAATAAAAATTTCTACCCCCTACCTCCAGACTTCAATCTATAAAAAGCTCATGGATAGCTAGAATATCTTAGCCTAAAAATGTAGTTTTTGATGCTTCAGGTACACTCCACCAACACATACACAAAGATCCACAGGCCCTACTTCATAGCAGATACGCAATTAAATACACAATTATACGCCACTGTATAAAATTTGTTTGAGGCTCAAGTGAATCAACTTAGTTTAAGGAAACTTTAAAACAAATGTTTATACTAACCATCTATGTTGTTTATTGACTATGCGCCTCTTTAGGAGCACATGATATTACTGCTTCTGCAACTGGGAAGCTCATTGTTTAGTTTTTGTAATTTTAAATCTGTTGTTTATCCCGAAGTTTTCAATTATAGGTTTTTGATCCTCTTTGGAGCAAAACCAAAAAAAGACATAAGAATATGATTTTGCTGTTTTCGCTTTTTTACCACCTAAAATGGGTTTTAGAACTATAAGTTCCATTCGGTTGAATCTTCTGATATTTCAGCCCTATCGACTCGATTGGATCATCTCTGAGGAGAATGTAATAATAAGCACATCCGTGATCATTTTTCTCGGAAAATAGAAAATGTCACACTTTTTAAGATTGAGCTTCGAAAATTCTGAAACAAGGCTAGTTTGATGGTATAATTTCCTCCAAGATAACCCTCCCTTTCGAAGGCGTTTCCCAACTTTTTCGAAAATCATAAAAATTTTCTCTGGCTGATAACTTTGGAGGGCAACTTTAAGCTTAATGAATTTTAAAGTTTAGAATCTTCAAAAAATCTAATCCATAACCTAAACCTTGTAGCACGAATCGCTGGCTTAGAGTTCTTTATTGCGAACTGTTTGAAAATTAAAAAAAATCCAAGATAATGCTTCCAGGGGGTTTTCCTTTCGCTTTAAGCTTAATATTGAATATTTTTTTCAATTGAAAGTAAGGAGAAACATTAAAACTTAAAACAAACAGAAATTATCTCATATATAAGGGGACTTGCCCCTTCCTTAATCCCTTGCTCTTCACGCTGAAGTTTTTCAGTGCACTAAAAAAACTTCTTATTCTAAGTAAGCAGCCCTTGTGTTTCAGGAGTCGTTCTGAAAGAACTGAGATAAAGATTCAAACTTTAGCGTAAAGAGTGAAATAATGAGGAGAGGGTATCTCCCCTCATATACGGAATAATTTCTGTTCGTTTCAAGTTTTAATGTGACTCTCTGTTTTCAGTTTGAAAAAAACTTGCTTTTTTATTTAATTTCTGATCGTTTTTTAAATACTGTCAAGAATCGAACACCTCCTTCAATGGAAATCCCCCTGCTAAATCCTTAATGAAAAATACCTCCCGCGTAAAACTTACCCCGGACAACTCCATCTTCGCTGAAAGCTCCTCCAGAAAACTTCCTGCGGACAGTTTCCACCTGGAAAAATATCCTCAGCCTACTTTTATTTAAAAATAATTGTTTTGTATCTAATTTCTGATTTTTATTTAATTATTACGGATCCCCCCCCCTGTGGAGCATTTTTCCCAGAAATCTCCTCCACGCCCCAGTGGGAATTTTTTTCCCGCTGAAAATTCTCTCCTATAGAGAATTTCTCCTGTGAAAAATAACATCTCACAAAAATATTCCACAGACAACTCTGACCCCGCTTAAAACTTACTATAAAAAATTCACCCGCAATATCTGCACAAATAAAACTGAGTCGCCAGAGTGAAATTAAGGTTTGTTTCATATAGTGTAAATTTTTTGTCCCCAGCGAAAAATTTCCCCTTGAAATTTCATCCTCTAAGACTTCTCTTCCCGTGGAAAATCTCTTCGCAAAGATCTCCCATATAAATGTAAACAATGGAAAAATTCAATAGCTTACAGTCCTTTTCCCATGGGCTGTGGGGGGCATTTCCTCCTCAGAGGCAAAGTTATCGGACCTTTCAAATATGCTGAATAAATAGCTTTCTCAAAATTTTGGTCACAAGACTTTGGGGGGAAAGGGGCATAGGAAGTGGTTGCCTAGTTGGCCTTCATCTTTTTGAGCACTTAAAAAGGGCACTACAACTTTTGATTTCTATTGTGTTGATCCCTCTTCCGATGTTCTATGAACATTGTTTCCAAACAATCACCCCGAAGAAAAAAATACACCTATGAGATACTGGTTTTTGGCAAAATATATAAATTTCCACATGTTATGAGATGGGAGCTTGAATCCTTTACAGTAGGCTGATCTGTTGCGTGGATTATGACTGTGTGATTATAATTCAGATTCATTGACTTTTTGGGAGCGTTTCCGCCAAAAACTGTCAGAAGAGGTAATAACTCTGAACAGAAGAATTTCGCTAATAGTGTATGAATGAAAATAATTTTATTTAAATTTCTTTAAAGCTTATGCTTACTCGCAAATATTGTTTAGCCTGGATTTTCGTAGCCCGAGAAAAAAAAAGATAGAATACAACCTTGAAAGGAGATATTCCTATTGAAAATTTATCATCCAATCGTAAACATCCAAAGACTACGCTAGGAGTATCAGCCCTTAAAAACATATTTTATATTTGTGATTCTATACTGCATATCATAAATTTTGTATTTGCATCTCGCTCGTAAGAGATAGTCACGGATCCGTTTTTATTACTTGTTCTGCACGAGTGCGATAGGAAAGAATAAATATTCCTATAATGTCAAGTCAAGAGCTCATTATCAAACAGTCCTTGGTAACGAACTGTCAGTAAGGGGGGACTCGTCTCAGAAGTAACCAAGGCCCTTAAAAACAGAATTTTGATATCATTAGATAGATCAACAGAATTAAATTAAATTTTATGTTTATTCCGAATATATAAGATTCATTAAGTTTAGTGTTACTCTCAAATGCTACGGGCCTGATAAATATAGCTTGATTTTCGAAAAGGGGGGAATCCCCAATAATTTGGAGAATCTTATCAAAATTGCATTATCAGATTGAGGGTATCATACAACCCAACTGTAGAGTTTTAAAACTCCTCTCACCAAAAATGTGGAATTTCGTATATTTTTTGCCATGAAAGATCACAGATGGGTTTTTTTTCAGGGGGGATCGTATCAAACTAATGGTCCTAGAAGATCGGAAGGATGCGCATTCGGACGGAAATAAAAAATTCATTGCCACTTTTAATTGACCAAAAAGATATCCCCCCTCCCATACCCCTGTTTCTGCAACAGAGTCATCTGATCAAAATATTGACATAGCCATATCGTTCATTATAGTTGAAAGATCGAATAACTATACCTTTGGGTAACATGACCCTCCACAACCCGTGGGGAAAGGGCTGTAAATAAAGAAATTTTCCCATTATTTGCGTATAGAATTTGCCATTGAGAAGTATACAGAATTTTTTCGGGGGTGGGGGGGATTTGTACTTGGCGTGGACTTCCATGGAGAGAATTTTTCATGGGAGGGGGGGGGGAATCCTGAAACTTTTCTGGGAAATTTTAAATTCTCCATATTTTTCCCCAATTCCGGGGGGGGTGGACAGATTTCTATATGAAGTTCTTTTAAACTGTCTTAATTTCTCTTTACCAATTCAATTTCACATCTGGAGATGTTACAGGGGAATCGTCCGGGGGAAATTTTTAGCAGATTTGGATTTTCGGGAAAATCTTCCACGGAAGGGGGAATCTTTTCCAAATGAAAGAATGCTAAGGAGAGTTTCTCAGGCTCAATCACCCGCAAGAGATTTTATGGGGGAAATTTTCAGCGAAACTGCAAACGTCCGGAGGGAGTCTTAGATGGAAAGGACTTTCCACGAAAGGGTTTCACGTAAAGTGAAGGAATTTTTCATTGAGGGTGAAACAGATTTACCGGCTTTATTTGAAAAACGATAAGAAATTAAATAAAACAGCAAGTTTTTCTTAGCTAAAAGTAAGAAGCAATATTAAAACTCAAAATGAACAGAAATTATTCCGTATATGAGGGGTTGACCCCTCCTCAATACCTTGCTCTTTACCCTAAGGTTTGACTGTTTGTCTAATTTTTTTAAGAACGGCTCATGAAACACAAGGGCCGTTTAATTAGAATAGGAATATTTTTTAAAGTCCTAGGAACTTGTTCGTTTTGAGTTTTAATGTTGCTCCTTACTTTCAGTTGAAAAAAAACATGTTTTTTTTTCATTTAATTAGAACATAATTTCAAGGCTCTAGTGTCTTTTAGCAGCATAAGAGATTGTAACTGTTTTAGCTTCTACAAGTCGTAGCAATTTCTGGCAAAATCAAGTCATGTTTTTGTTTTTATCTACATCAACGGTGGGCAAAGTGCGGCTCCAGAGCCACATGTGACTCCTTGGGTCCTTAAGTCCGACTCAGACACAAATATCCAAAGAAGGGGTGATAATATTTTCGTAAAAGAAAAACTTGCAAGAACAAAATCACATCTTATTTTGATATTAAATAAAAATTCTTCTATAATTCAACAGCCTGTATAATTTCTTGTTTAACTCAAAACGTAGATAGGTAATTAAAATTATATATTGTTGCAAAATTACTTGACGAACATCGAGTTTGATTTGATTAGTTTTGTAAACATAAACACAAACTATGTACAAACTATGTACTATGTACGGCTGACTTCGTCTGTATGTTTTCGGTGTACCACAAGTACGCACGTATGTTTTTTCTAAAGTAGTGGGAGCACAAATTGGCATCACAGACCAGCAGTTGCAGTGTGAACAGTGTCTGCCGTTGTCCTGTCTAATTAAATAGTTGTTGTATTTTCCAAATCTAGTTGCACATCTTACAGGTATTTTTACACGATTTTAATACCCCTGCTATGTAGACTAGTGGTCCGGTACAAATTTGTGATCAATTTTCGATAACTTCTATGTGTCCAAATGGTGGAAGTTTTCGTTCATTTTTGGTCATATTAAAAGTTCTGTTATTCTGATAATGGAGAAAAATTTTTTTATTCGTTTTAGTGCATCAGTAACATATGTTATCAAAAGCGTATTTTTAAAATATCTTTTAAATTTTTATTTTCATCAGTTTAATAATGATAATAATTTTGTACTGTTGGCTCTAGAACAAAATTAAATAATAAAAAAAGTTTTTTTGAATTGAAAGTAAGGAGCAACAATAAAACTTAAAACGAACAGAAATTATTACGTATATGAGGGGGTTCGTCCTTTTTTCAACACCTCACTCTTTACGCTAAGGTTCGAATTTTGTTCGAATCACAAATCCCTGAATCACAAAGGCCGTTAATTAGACTAGATAGCTCTTTTGAAAGCACTAAAAAAAACTTTAGCGTAAAGAGCTAGGTATTGACTAGGGAGTGATCCCCCTCATATACCTAATAATTTCTGTTCGTTTTAAGTTTTAATGTTGCTCCTTTTTTCAGTTGAAAAAGCTTGTTTCTTTTTTAATTTCTGATTGTTTTTCAATAATTCTGGGAAATCCGGCGCCCCCTTCATATAAATGTCCCTTCCTCCAAGAAAATATACTCCATGGAAAGATCCAACCACGTAACCCACCTCCTCCGACCCCCCCCCCCCCACCAGAAGAAAATTCCTCCTGAAAACGTATGTATACTTCCCAATAACCAATGCTGAATATAAACAATGGGCAAAGTTCATGACTTGCAGCCCTTCCCCCGGGAACTATGGGGGACTAAGTCATCCTCAAAGACATTATTATTAAATATTCGACAATGCTGAACAAAATGGCTTTCTCAAAACTTTGATTGGGTGACTTTGGGAAAAAATGAGCGTGGGAGGGGCCAAGTTACCCTTTGGTCACTTAAAAAGGGCACTAGAACTTAATTTCCGTTAGAATGAGCCCTCTCAACATATTCTAGGACTACTGGATCGATATGATCACCCCTTGGAAAAAAAACAAATAAATAAACACGCATTCGTGATCTTTCTTCTGGCAAAAAATACAAAATTCATAATTTTTGTAGATAAGAACTTGAAGCATCTACAGTGAGGTTTTCTATTACGTTGAATCTGATGGTTTAATTTTCATTAAGATTCTATCATTTTTAAGGGGTGTTTTCCCTTTTTCGAAAATAAGACAAATTTTTTCAGGCTCGTAACTTTTTATGACTAAACTGGATGAAACTTATGTATTTGAAATCAGCATGAAAATCTGATTCCTTTGATGTATCTACTGGTATCAAAATTCCGTTTTTTAGAGTTTCGGTTACTATTGAGCCGGGTCGCTACTTACTTACAGTTCGTTACCACGAACTGTTTGATATATTTAGAATATTTTTAAAGGAATCCCAATTAACATGGGTACAAACAAGGGTACCCAGTTTCCATGGGTGGAAACTGGGATTTTAAAGTTGAGTGGATCGGGAATTTTTCGTTTAGTCAAATACATGAATGGGCTTACGACATATCTTTTTCGTAGGGAGAAATTCTCGCGTAACAAGAAATCACATTTAGAGAAAGCACCGTAATTTAGCACTACATATCCCGGTGATGGAATGAAGAAAGCAGTTGAGTAACTTCAGAAGAGTCAAACACTGGTTGCAATCTTCCAGCAATTCCTTGTGTGTTATATTAATATGACAAGTTTTATTAATGACAAGTTTTAATATGACAAGAATATTAATATGACAAGTTTTGTTGTTAGCCAAGAGATTGCTAAGAGAGGGAAACTGTACACGGACGGTGAATATAAAAAAAACTGTATTATAAATGCATCCGAAGAGCTGTTCTGGGATCTTAAGTACAAAGCAGATGCTCTGAAAAGAATTAAAGAGTTATGATTGTCTGCCGAAACCACTAAAGTTAGAACAATTAAAATGTGTTCGAAAATAACCGCCCAGCAAATCAAAAATCTGAACTTGATTCCAGCTTTATCAATAGAAGTTGACAAGTCTTGTAACATAAATGATTCAGAACAAGTTTTACTTTTTGTAAGACTTATATGGCATTCAGGCCCTAAAGAAGAACTTCTAGGATTATTGCCACTCAAAAGTTAGACGTGTGAAGAAGATATTACAAGTAGTGTAATTGAGAGTATGGATAAATACCATATTCCCCTTGATCAAATTGTGTCGATTTCAACAGATAGGGCCCAAAGTAAAACCGGCGTAAGAAAAGGTTTTTTCTCTATTTTGAAAAAAAAAATAATCACGAGATGCTTGTTTACCATTGTATCTTTCGCCAAGAAGCGCTTTGTGCGCAAACAAAAATACAGTTATCAACTCTTTTTTAGTTAAAGCTCTTAATCATCACCCATTCAAAGAATTTTTATTTGAAGTGAAGAGTGAGGAAGCTGATCATTTGCTTCATAACAAGGTACGTTGGTTATCAAGGGGGGACGATGTAAAATGCTTCGCGTCCCTTTTCTGAAATTAAAGTTTCTCCTTGAAAAGGGCATTTATTATCCAGAGAATAACTGACAATCGTTGGATTCAAAATTTTTATCTCATGGTGGATGCTAGGCCTCATCTAAATCAGCTTAGTTGTAAACTACAAGCGAAAGGAAACTTAATTTTTTTTATGTTAAAAGAATTAATAACATTCAAAATCAAATTATCCATTTTTGCTCAGGATTTTGAAAGGGGAACTTTGTTTCACTTTTCAAGCCTGCTGAAGCATTGCCAAGAAAATAAATCGCCTCAATTGATAAACATCATTTGAAAATAATAATTTAAAATATGAGGGAAGCATTTTTCAGCAGATTTCAGGAGTTTAAAAACGGTGTAGCAACTTTAGCAGTCGTCAAAAATCCTTTTATTGCTACGGTTACCGAGTTGGCATTTTCTCCTTTGAAATTTCCATTGGTAGCTTTGAAATACAATTGGTGAATTAAAAAAAAAGAAGAAATATGATGCACTAAAGTTGAACATCTTTGTCTTGAATTAGAAATACTGGAGAAGAAAAAAGTGATCTTATTTCACAACAAAAGTGTTTGGCTTTGAATGACCTGGAGAAGGAAGACATGGCCATTTTCAACGCTCAGAATAATATTCCTGACTCTTACAATCAGCTGAAAAATCTCGCGTTTGCTGCCCTTTCCCTTTTCACTTCTACACATATTTGCTAGCAATCTTTTTTAATTATGAACATTATCATGAGTAAACTGAGAAGTTGTCTTAACTAAAACTAAAACAGTACTTTTTTAATAACTTTAAACTGAAACTAAAAACAGCAGCATACAAACCTGACTTACTCAAACTTTTCAAGGAGATGCAAGCACATTTTTTAAATTAAAAAATTTATTAAGCATGAAATTTAGTTTTATCTAATATACTATTTATTTGGTGTAATAAAAGTTCACTTAAGCAGATCTGGCTCCAATCTTTTTATTTTTTTTTTAATTTTTGTAATTTTCATATTTGGCTAATAAGTTAGCCGACCACTGGCCTACACAGTTATAATCTATAAGTCATACTAAATTAAGTAAAATCAAATAATATACAACATCCGAAAGTACCTTAAATTCTACCGTAAATAAGAATCTAAAAAACTAACTGTTCCACTTGACAAAAATCATGATTTTTGTTTGTTTTCAAACCGTTCGTGGTAACGAACTCTAAGTAAGGAGCAACCCGGCTTAATAGTGACTAAAACTCTAAAACACGGAATTTTGATACCAATAGATATATCAAAAGAATTGGCTTAGTATGCTGGTTCCAAATATACATGTTTCATGAAATTTTATCATATCCATTAAAGGGTATGAGCCTTAGAAAATCTGCCTGAAAACTTTTTGAAAAAAGGGGGAAACACCCCATAAAAGTGATACTATCTAAACGAAAATCACACCATCAGATTCAACTTATCAATGAATCCTACTGTAGAGGTTTCAAGCTCCTTTCTGAAAAAATTTGGGATTCTGTATTTTTGGCCAGAGGAAAGATCTTGGGTGCGTATTTATTTGTTTTCGTTTTTTTTCCAAGGGGTGATCGTATTCAACCAGTGGCCCTATAATATCAGGAGATGGCTCATTAGAACGGAAATTAATTTTTCTAGTGTCCTTTTTAATTGACCAAATAGATTGGAGGTCACCTAGGCCCCCTCTCACGTCTCGTTTTCTCAAAATCGTCCGATAAAAATTTTGAGATAGCCATTTCGTTCAGCATAGTTGAAAGGCCGAATAACTATTTCTTTGGAGAAAGCACAACCCCCACTTAGTCTCTGGGGAAACGTCTTTAAGCTATAAAATTTGTCTATTGTTTACGTATGGTATTTCTGATTGGGGGGTATGCATACATTTTGCGGGTGGAGGGGGACGAATTTTTTGCTGGGGGAATTTTACACGAGAGAATTTTCCATTGGGAGGAAAGTTTTCAGGAGGTGAATTTTTCAGGGTAAATTTTACACTAGGGGATTTTGCCTATCTGAAATTCTTCTTAAGTCTTGCTTTCTTTTTGTCAACTCAATTTTAACCGTGGAGATACTAAGGGTAATTGTCCGTGGTAAATTTTCACCAAGATTGAATTGTCTAGATGATATATCCATGGGGATGAGAGATTTTTCTGTTGAGATGGAGCCAAATCTCCTGGTATTCTTAAAACGAACATAAGAAATTAAACAAAAAACAGGTTTTTAAACTTAAAACATACTGAAATTATTACATATATGAGGGGTTGCCTCCTCCTCTACATCTCGCTCTTTATGCTAAAGTTTGAATTCCGTCCCAGTTATTTATGAACGACTCCTGAAACACAAGGTTCGTTTAATTAGAAAAATAAGAAGCCTGTTTAAAAGCGCTAAAAAACTTTAGCTTAAAGAAGGAGGTTTTGGGGAGGGCGCAAACCCTTCATATACGTAATAATTTCTGCTCGTTTTAAGTTTTAATGTTGCTCCTTGCTTTCGGTTGAAAAAGCTTAAGGCTGTAGTTTTCGAAAGCCTGCCAATACAGGGAAATGTCATTATTCAATATATTTTAGCTAGTTTTCCAGATGTATGTTCATCGGCTACAAAGCAATAAGTTTTTTCCGTCTTAAGCTTCAACTTCACTCTTTACTTCCATCACAGAAACTATGTTTTTTCTTAAATTAATATTCTTTAGGGGAAAATGGTAAAAGCCTTTATAAAAAGGGATTATTGTAAGAACCCTCAAAAGTATTTTCATCTCAGAAGATAACATAGTGTGGTAGCTTCCTCTTTGAGTAGAAAGAGTTGGTAATTATATTAAAAGTACAATTCTTCTTGAAATCGTCGTAATTTCTTCAAATAATAAAAAAAAAAAAAACAATTTTGGCATTTTGACTTTCGAAAGATGGGGCAGGAATTTTCTTGGAACACTTCCCTTCTGTGGCGAATTCATGCAAGGAAAACCTATAATAACTATCAGTTGTATAGATTTTCTCATTTTCATTTGTATGTTATTCTAGGTCCAGAAAAATCAAGAAACTGCAAGCTGCTTCAAGATTTTGGCTATAATGGCTATGAACTAGCAAGAAATCGACGGGCATTGTTTAGCTCAGATTTGCTTAGACCAATAAAGAAGAAACATAGCAAAGAAACAAAGATGACGAGGTAATATTGACATGTATGACAATAATATTGATAATAATTATAATGAGATATTTATGAGTTTTTTTTCACAGCGATTGAATGTAAGAAAACGTTTGTATTTTTGGACCGAGTAGAAAAAAAGCATAAATAACGATCGGAAAAGCAGAAGACCATCTAAACTCAACAGCTTTAGATTCTCTCCATGTTACAGTGAGGAGCCTAAGCGTGGTGACTTTTTAAAAACTTTAAAAAGGTTTACGTGGTTAAAGTTGTGGTTGAGGTTAAGGGAGTGTAAAGTTTTGGGATCAACTTTTGTAATCAATATTTTTCACTTTTCGTGGACTGACCGATGTAATTTGTGTATTGATGCTTATACATGATAGCTGCCTTATAACCCTTTCAATGCTCTTCCATCAACCCAATCAGCTAACTTTAGGTCAAGGCTTATTACTGAATGGAAAAATCACTTAAACATCTAATAATAATCGTTCATATCAGAGGCTTATACTATGATTTAATTTTAAAAAAGGGTTTCACAAAAAATAAAGATTTTCAGAGGTAATCAAAAAGCAATATCAATGCCTAATAGGAGAAGAAATGAATTGGTGGCACTATCCAAGGTCAAAATAAAATGTCTCCAAACGAAATTAGAAGCTGCTGTGGGAGGATTGACGAAAGTTATGTCTGTAAGATGGCATAAAAAGCCTTCCTTCTTAAAATTAAGCTGAGATTAGTATGATCATGGTGTTTTAACATTACATTATTTCCGTATTGTCCACATAGCTGTAAATTGAAGAGCCACGGTGTAATAGGAGGGAATCTTGGGAGGAGACAATCAATTTCACTAGTAAAGGGACTAAGGATATTCTAATTTTATGCTTGTCTTTTTTATACATTTTTTGCCAACAGGAAAGCCCAACCTTCTTCCATATAGTTATCGCTAGTTCTTGCTAGGCCAGTTTTGATTATCCTAGCGAAGGCTACTTAGTATTTCTTCGAGTGTGTCGATATCCCCATCAGCTATCTCAATGACTTAGTTGTATGCCTTGTTTGAGTTTCAAAACATTCTGGGCTGCAAAATAAAATCAATATTGATCAGTGATGCTCATTTTCGTTCCAGGGGGTTAGGCTCTATAGGTAGAATAAACTGATTTAAAGCCAGTTTTCTTGGCGTTGTGATTCAAAAGCTTCCCTCTTAAAGTAATTAGACCTTGGCAGTAGGATTACTGTCCTATGTGTCCCAGGTGCGTCAATTATATCGAGTCTGGGTAGACTGAGATCAGTGGCACCTTAGGTCTCTCTGAATTTATTAATGCTTTAATTATTGCTCTCTAATATTCAATCTCCAATCAGATTTACTATCAATTACGATAAATTACTATGAAAATAAATACGGATTGACAGTTTAACATACATATACGGATATTAATTTGTTAAAGTTTTAGTTATTTTTGATTTATTAAAATTAAAAAATTAAAAACATTTAAAATCCATTTTTTTTCGTCAATTGCAAACTATATTCTGTCTCCTTGTTTTTATTTTGACTCTGTTATGTCTTGTAATTCATGTTTTCTTTCGCTTTCATATATTTATTGATGGTGATTTGTTTTAGTCTTACACTTAGAAGATTATTTGACTTTATTTCTGCTCTTTTTGGCTGAATGGAGCTCTATACTTTTCTTTTAGCTGTTTTGTGGAAAAGTTCTTTTTATATTGATCTATTATAAAATATTCAAATGCAGATTTTATTAAGCACTAACTTATCCGCAGGACTTTTATCTTGTCACCTTTGTAAAGGCTTTTTTTAAATCGTTAAACACCAATTGAACAGTTTTCAACAAATTAAAATGATTCCAATAAAAACTGAAATTAGACGTTTTTTGGGAGATTAGAGGAGAGATACAAAAATTGCAACTGATAATAACAATGTAATAATAATGAATTTGTGCTTAATACAATACTTTTTAAGGATTCAAAACTCGTAAGTGAAATTTCAAGATTTTAGGATAAATTTTAAGGAGTGATAGTCCTGGTTTATAGTATAGGGTCTATTTCAAAGTTTATTCCTTTTTTCATTAATTTTCTTTTTTAGTCGAAATGAAGCATGGCCTTCACCCCCTTGGATAATAAAAGTTTTGGCTGATGATCGAACCTTTTACTTCCAAGATCTTCTGGAGTCACTTGGGACCATCATTGTTTTAACTGCACAAGTTATTGACACCAGCAATCAAACCTACCCTAACCCCTTATCACATTGGGCACGACTGAAAGGCGCTGGCTATGGTGCTATGTTTGTTTCAAAGCTTGTCCACATCTGGCTTGGAGGATTTCAATTGCTGTATAGTAAAATTGCAACTGAACTTTGCTAATGTGATTCATCACTACAGATCCTTACTTTATTATTTGTGAGGTTGTGATATAGCTAACATTTTCAAGGAAGACAAACAATAAAACGGTGAATAAGTATTGCCATCCAGTCGTCTGTAGTATGTTGTCTATTACCAAATTTGTTAGTGAGTCTTAGTGTACGATCAGAACTTTAGCATTTGATACATTAATTTTGCCACAAGATTATGAATATAAGGATAAGTCACATATAATGTAACGAAAGCATATAACTATTGTATGTAAAATATCAAAGTAAAATATTTGGTGTGTACAATGTAAATTCTTGTTTGAAATAGCCTAACGAATAAAATTGACTATAGTCACAAGAAGCAAAAACTTGTACAATCTTATGCACATTCTCCTTTGATTTAAATCGTTACCAGTGAGAACCTGATCCATTCTAGGGGAAATTGTACTAAAGCTGCTTGATTTGTCAATCAACATGTCTATTAGTAAATTTGTTTACGTTATTGATGGTTAAATTTAAATCTGTTATTGATATTGTTGTGATTCTGTTCTTTATTTCTTCAACGAAAGTGCGTATTTTTAGTAGATTTAATTTGAGGTCATACAGCTTAGCTGTCAATCAGTCAAATCGTAAAAGTTATTGTGACTCAAAAGCAGTTTTTAATGAAATAGAGATCTAATATCAGAAAAGATAAGTTTGTAAGTTCTCTGCTATTTGCTAATTCAAACAATGAGGAAATTGAATATCCAACTGCTCTCTCTCTCTCTTTCTCTCTCTCTCTCTCTTTCTCTCTCCATCCCAATCTTTCCTGCTTTGACTCTCTCAATGTCTCTCAGTCTCATTCCCAATCTTCATTTCTTTCCCTCTTCCCTCTCCCATATCTTCCTTTATCTGTTTTTTTTTATTTCTGATATTGTACTTTTACAGTCGTTTATTTCAGTTGTTTTTGTAGTTGTTTTGCTTATGGTCAAACAGTTCACCGGCCACTGGTTCAAACGGTATAAAGCTATTCGTAGATGCAAAAGCTTTTTAGATTGTAATAGCTGTATTTGGGAATAGGTGAAGGGGAGTGTCATATTTATTTTCTAAATTTGTACTTTACCAATTATGTGATAGATTTTGAACAACTGCCAAGTAAATAAACTGTTTTATATTGAGTTTTTTTGTTTCTTCAATTATCCAAAGAAAAGGTATGGTGATATTTTTTATCCGAATTTAAGAGGAGATATTTGAAGATGGTGTCATTTGAATTAGTCTTTTTCCTTTTCCTTTTCTTTTTCCTTTTCTGTCCTTCTATCCTTCCAATGGTGTTATTCATACACCATAGAAAGGATATTTTGTAAAGTAAACCATAGAAAGGATTAGAAATCATAGAAAGAAATTTTCGGAACGTTAAAAGGGGTGTTTTATAACTTTTTGAACAGAAATCATTACCATATTCCAAGAACCAAGAGTGGTTATCTCCCATCTCTTAACGCTAAAGTATAATTTTTGCTTTGCTGGGAACTTATTAGAAAATTTTTCCCTTTGGCAGCTGCAAGGGTTCTATTTACCTTCATTCTGTCAAAATTGTTGAATTAAAGCAGCATATTATGACTGTTTCAAGTGGAAATATCCACTGTTAATTTATAGGGGAGGTCGGGGTGAACGCGGACACGGGGCTGGTCTGGACAGTCAAGTAAAAAAAACCTTTTGGCTTAGTAAGAATCCTCGAAAATTAGGATAGGTGCACCATTTATTACGCTATTATCACACCAGTTTAGGTTTAGATACATGAAGCCATTTGTTTTCTATTTTGCAAAAGGTACTTTGTCCAGGAAATAATTTTCAGGAGAAAAGTAGCTCATATATATATATTCAAACAAACCACGTCTCTAAAAGATTGGTATTTAGGACAGAAAACACAGATATGACATTACCCCTGACAATGAGTCTTTTTTTACTAACTAGAAAGGAAATTTCGATTTTAAGTAGATTTTCAACTCTAAAAACACCCTGGGCCTTAGCTAGCCTACATGAAAGATCTACACTGCATAAGCCATGCTTACTAATAATTACGGTGCCATGCTTTCTTTTGGAATTCATCTTGAGTTGCGACGTTAGCCTAGTTTTCCTTTTAACTTACGTAGGCATTTGGTGAAAAAAGAATAGATTTGAGAGGCTGTTTAGCAAAAATTATTGGGATTATGAATGCTTTCTTGTAATTGCACCCACACAAGGAACTGTGAAATTTTGTGGTTTAAGTGTGTCACCGATTTTTGACATCTGTTACCTATTAGACATTCTTTATATTTGAGTAAATATCTCATCTCTTTTTCTCAATTTTAGAAAAAAGAGAATTGAAAATTGCTGTGAGTTGCTCGGTTTGTATGAAGCACCATCAGATTTTCAAGGTGGAACGAGAGAAGCTTCTTGTGGAGTATTTAAAACTTGCTCTCTTATGAATCAGGGATCAAGCACTAGCGAAGCCAGAAGACTAGTTGACCTTATTTTTAAAGAGGAACAATAATATGTCACTTAGGTCCCCTGAAGTGAACAGCTAAGCAATAGTAAGTGGGCTTAACCGCAATGAAGTGAAAACATTTTTTTGACAAAATTTTGAGTGTCCAAGCCCATTCATGTGGTTCTAGAAGTTTACCCCCCACGGCGATTATCCCCCGACGATTACCCCCCCGGAAAATACCCCCCTTGGAAAATACCTCCCTGGAAAATACCCTCTGGAAATACCCCAGCGCGGAAAATACCCTCCCCCTCCATGGAAAATACCCCCATGGAAAATACCCCCCCGTTGAAAATAAGGTTTTCCAAATTTTAGAATTTTATTTGAGTTTTTTTTTATTTCTGTAGGGGGAAGGAATTTTGGTACTTGTGTATTATGCGCTACTCACTCAAGTTTACGCTGTATCAAATTCGAGAACACACCAGTTTTTTCGTTAGTTTCTTCGTTACTTTAGAAATACATTTGGCCTATATATTTGCACATTGGGATGGGGGGGGGCAAAAAATACAGAATAAAGAATCTTTCTTCGGGCAAAAAATACAAAATTCCACATTTTTGCAGGTATGAGCTTGAAACCTCAACAGTAGGGTTATCTGACACGCTGAATCCGATTGTGTGATTTTCAATAATATTCTATGACTTTTAGTGGGGTGTTTCCCCTTTTTCGAAATGAGGTAAATTTTCTCGGGCTCGTAGTTTTCGATGGGTAAGATTAAACTCGATGAAATTTATATATTTAAAATGAGTATAAAAATACGATTCTTTTAGTGTATATATTGGTATCAAAATTTTGTTTTTTAGAGTTTCGGTTACTATTGAGCCGGGTCGCTCCTTACTTACAGTTCGCTACCACGAACTGTTTGATAAAGATATAACATGGATTCTGCTTTAAAAGAAAAGAACAGTTTAGAGGTGGGACAAAATGGAACGGCAAAAGTGTACTTTTTTTTATTTATAATACCAGTAACAGACCTTGGGTGTAAATCCACTGTCCTTCTGCAAACTTTTCGGCTGAAAACATATCCAGCTCGAAACATATGTGATCTTTAATGAATTTTAATGATCGATTGGCTACCTCAAGCTAAATTGGCTATATTTTACCTTAATTGGCCGTTTCGATTTTTTGCTTAATCCCAGATACAACAAAAATTTTTATTCGGGGTATAGAACTTTGACAAATACCGCTTTCTTGTTGATTGATTTCTTTGTTACTGAGAAAAGAATTGTAACCCAAATTTCTTTTCAGATGAGCCTTCTCTCCATATCCGTATATTTAGTCTCTTCTATTGATTAACGATGGCTCTTGACTATATTAAATAAAAAAAACAAGTTTTTTAAACTGAAAGTAAGGTGCGACATTGAAACTTAAAACGAACAGAAATTATTCCGTATATGAAAGGGGCTGTCCCCTCCTCAACGCCTCGCTCTTTATTCCGTATATGAAATGGGCTGTCCCCTCCTCAACGCCTCGCTCTTTACGCTAAAGTTTGACTCTGTCTCACAACTTTATTTTTTAAAACAATAAAAAACTTTAGCGTAAAGAGCTAGGCGTTGAGGAGGGGACAGCCCATTTCATATACGGACTAAAGAGCGAGGCGTTGAGGAGGGGACAGCCCCTTTCATATACGGAATAATTTCTGTTCGTTTTAAGTTTCAATGTCGCACCTTACTTTCAGTTTAAAAAACTTGTTTTTTTATTTAATTTCTGATCGTTTTTTAGTTAATGCAGCTTTTATTTGCATAAAAATTTTACTTTTCTTTTGCTAAATGAATGTCTTTACAAATTAACTTACGTAACTAACTTCTATATTCGTATATTTTTCTTCTGGCAAAAATTCAAAGTTGCAGATTTTTGCAGATATGAGCTTGAAACCTATGTAATAGGGTTTTCTGATACGCTGAATCTGACGTTGTGATTTTCATTAAAATTCTTTCACTTGTAGGGGATGTTTCCCCCTCTTTAAAAAATCGAGTAAATTTCCTCAGGCTTGTAGCCTTTGATGAGTAATACTAAACTTAATAAAATTTATATATTTAGAATCAGCATTATAAACACATTCTTTTGATACATTTATTGACATCAAAATTCTGTTTTTAAAAGTTTCGATTACTATTGAGCCGTATCGCTTTTTTTTTTATTGTTTTTTTTTTATTACGTATATGTTATTACGTATATGAGGGGGTTCTGCCCTTATTAAATACAACGCTATTTACGTTAAAATTTAAAAATAATTTTTATTCACAAACACCTGAATCACAAAGGACGTTTAATTATACTCGATCGCTCTTTTGAAAGCACTAAAAAAAAAATGTAGCGTAAAGAGTGAGGTATTGACTTGGAGGAGAACCCCCTCATATCCGTTATAATTTCTGTTCGTTTTAATTTCTAATATTCCTTCTTACATTTCAGTTGAAAAAACTTGGTTTTTTTTTTATTTAATTTATGATCGTTTTTTAAATAATGCTTGGAAATCCGGCACCCCCTTCATAGAAATGTCCCTTACCCCAACGGAACATCCTCCACGGAACTATTCTCCAGAGTAACTCCCTCCTCTAGCCCCCCCCCCTCCAGAAAAAATCCTTCCTGAAAATGGTTTTATACTTCCCAATAACAAATAAATAATGCTGGCAAGTCCGGCGCCCCCTTCATGGCGATTTCCCTTCCCCCAAGAAAACTTCTTTCATGAACAGATCCTCCATCATAACTCCCGGCCCACCCCTCCCTCCCACTAGCAGAAAAAAACCTCCTGAAAACTTCTGTATACTTCCGAATAACCAATACTATATGTTAACATTGGGTAAAGTTCATATCTTTTAGCCCTCCCTCTGGGTACTTCGGGGGATTAAGTCATCCCAAAAGACATATTTATCATATTTTCGACCATGCTGAACAAAATGCCCCTCTCAAAATTTTGATCGGGTGACTTTGGTAAAAAAATAAGCGTGGGAGGGGCCTAGTTGCCCTACATTTTTTTTGTTCAATTAAAATTGTCAATTTATATTTTATTGTGCGGTAAAATTAACCCTCACAATCTTTTATTGGAAAAAGTTTTCTATACGATAAACAATGGGAAAAAGAAAAAAAAAACAAACAAACAAACAAACAAACAAACAAATAAACACGCATCTGTGATATTTATTATGGCAAAAAATGCAAAATACCACAGTTTTTTAGATAGGAGCTTTAAACCAATACAGTAGGGTTCTATGATACGCTGAATATGATGGTGTGATTTTCATTAAGGTTCTATAACTTTTAGGGGTCTTTCCCCCTTTTTTTGAAAATCAGCCAAATTTTCTCAGGCGCGTAACTTTTGATGGGTAGCTCTAAACTTGATGAAAGTTATATATTTGAAATCAGCATTAAAATATGATTCTTTTGATGTATCTGTTGGTATCAAAATCCCGTTTTCTAGAGTTTCGGTTACCATTGAGCCGGGTCGCTCCTTACTTACAGTTCGTTACCACGAACTGTTTGATTAAATGAAAAAAAAAAAATTTTTTCAACTGAAAGTAACGAGCAACATTAAACTTAAAACGGACAGAAATTCGGTATAAGAGAGTGCTGCCTCTTCCTCAGCCCTCGCTCTTCGCGCTAAAGTCTTAAGGTTCACTAAAAAAATCTAATTAAAATTCAACCGTCCTTATTTTTGAGCGGTCTTTCTTCTAGAATTGTCACCAAAATGTAAAGAGCAAAGGTTGAGGAATGGGAAGCCATTCCTCAACCTTTATATACTCTTATATACGGAATAATTTCCGTCCATTTTAAGTTTTAATGCTGCTCTTTACTTCCAGTTGAAAAAGGTTTTTATTGTATTCAATTTCTGACCGTTTTTCAAATCATGCCAAGAAATCCCCAGCCACCTCCCTCTCTCTAAAACTTTACCTGGACAATTCTTCCAGTAACTTTTCTGCTAACGGAAAACCCCCACGTAGAAAATATCCCCAGAAATTTACGTATATATCCCTATAACAAATACTCTATGAGAATAATGGGCAAATTGGGTGACTTACAGCCCCTTTCCCCAAGGCCTATGAGGGCTATATAATCCCCAAAGGCTCATTTCTTAAAACTCCAAACTACGCTGAGTGAAATGGTTTTCTCAAAATTTCGATTGGATGTCACCGGGGTTAAAAAAGGGCATGGGAAGGGGGCTAATTGCCCTTCAATCTTTTGGTCACATAAAAAGGGAACTAGAACTTTTGATTTCCAATCAAATGAGCCCCCTTCTGATCTACAATGAGAACTGGTTCGATCCGACCACCCCTGGACAACAAACGAAATAAAACAAAATAAATAAGCACATATCCGGGATCTCTCTTCTGGCAAAAAGAATGAAAAATTCTACATTTTTATATACAGGAGGTGGAAACATCTACAGTAGGATTTTCCGATAGGCTGATTTCGATGGTGCGATATTTATTAGGATTACTTCACTTTTTGAGAATGTTGAAAGGTTTTTGTCATGGTCTTTGTGGCATATGTGATTGAACCCCGGGGTCCATATACCCAAGCAGACATCAATCCACTGTACAACCATGGGACCTTCGGAAATCCTTTTAGGCCTTTTAGGAATTCTGAAAAATCATACTGCTTAGTCATATGCTGCCCTATACTGTACCAAGGGACAGAAAGTTTCCTATATAGGGGTTTCGGACAAGGCGGTTCCAATGGTGTACTTTTTGTTTTGATCTGACTTTTTTAGGAGCTATGGGTTTTTATATTTCTTAACATTGGACGTGGTCGTCTCTTGCTAGGTTGCTAGCTACCGCTGCAACCCGGATAGGTAATCTGGCAAAGGGTTGCTAAAACCTTAATACAATGCTGAACTGTAATTACTGCTCTACATTAAATTATTTGCTTTACACCATTGTCATTTTGTCAAGGTAATCTGGCATTGGTAGCTAATGAAAGATCTTAAAGATTGGTAGCTAAAAGTACAGTTCAATAACTAACGTTCTAAGAAAAAAGCATTCTTTTTTCTAAGGTATAAAAAATGAAAAAAAAATATGCCTAAATGCTTTTTGGAGAATTCTACTTCCAAGTATGCTAGAGCATGAGACAAAAATCTGGGTTGGGTGCATCTATAACCAAGCGTGTTTGTTCTTAAAAGCATCATTTTGGAAGTATGTATTCCTATTAGGCCGTTTGCAAGTTTTGAAAAATATTAGGTTCAACACCAAATTTACATTGCTGTCAATCTGGCTTATAAACTGGTATTAAACAATTCGTGGTAACGAACTGTAAGTAAGGAGCAACCCGGCTCAATAGTAACCGAAACTCTAAAAAACGGAATTTTGACACAATAGATACATCAAAAGAATCGGATTTTTATGCTGTTTTTAAATATATAAGTTCCATAAAGCTTAAATTATCCCATCACAAGTTACGAGCCTGAAAAGTTTGCGTTATTTTCGAAAAAGGGGTAAAACACCCCCTGAAAGTGACAGAATCTTAACGAAAAACAAACCAACAGGGTCAGCGTATCATTAAACCCTACTGTAGAAGTTTCAAGCTCCTATTTGCAAAAAGGTGGAATTTTGTATTTGTTGTTTTGTTGTTTGTTGTTTGTTATTTGTTGTTTGTTATTTGTTGTTATTTGTTGTTTTGTTGTTTGTTGTTTGTTGTTATTTGTTGTTTTTGTATTTTGTATTTGTTATTTGTTGTTGTTTTTTTTCAGGGGTGATTGTATCGATCCAGTGGTCCTAGAATAACGTGATATGGCTCATTCAAACAGAAATTAAAAGCCTTAGTACCCTTCTTAAGTGACCAAAAAATCGGACGGCAACTAGGCCCCCTCCTACGCTCATTTTTTTCTTGAAATCACCCGATCAAAATTTTGAGATAACCATTTGTTCAGCATAGTCAAAATCTAATAAATATGTCTTTGAGGATGACTTAATCCCCCACAGTTCCTGGGGGAAGGGCTGCAAGTTATGAACCTTGCCCATTGTTTACATATAGTATTGGTTATTGAGAAGTATTAAATAAAAATAACTTTTTTTTTATTAAACAAAAAAGTTTTTCGACTGAAAGTAAGAAGCAACATTAAAACTTAAAACGAACAGAAAATATTACGTATATAAGGGGGTTGCCTCTCCTAAATAGCTCACTCTTACACTAAGTTTTTTTTAATTTTTAAAAGAGGCTATTATTCTAATTAAACAGCCTTTGTGATGCAGGTGTCATTCCTAAATAAATTGAACAAAAATCAAACTTAGATTACTTTAAGGTTTTTATTAGTTTAAAAAAAATTAAAATTAATATGGAAATTATGTTTCATTATTCATGTACGGTGAGCCAAAATCAAAACCCAGATTAATTCAAAATCGTTAAGAAATTAAACTAAAAAAAAACAGTTTTTTAACCGAAAGTAAGGAGCGTCATTGAAACTTAAAACGAACAGAAATTATACCGTATATGAAAGGGGCTGTCCCATCCTCAACGCCCCGCTCTTTCCAATCTCAATCCAATGCACTACTATTGGTTAATGTCTAACTTCCCAAGAAAAATGAATCCATATAAACCCAATTTTCAAATGAATAGAAAATAAAAAATCTTTAGAATAATTTTGGGAAAACGTTACTTCCAAGTTGAAAAAGTATAAGAAATACTATAGATACATGTTGAGTCGTTAAGTATTACCTCTAGCCAAATACTTGGTAGAAACGTTTCGGAAATACATTCCTTTGATACCAATTGGAAAGTTTGAAAAATTTGCTTAACTCTGGGCTTTACATTGCCGTCATTCTGGCTAGGGGCAGAAGTATATGAAAAAACCTGGGTTGGGTTTTAACTGTCTATCTCTAACCAACTATACTTTTTTTGGCTAGCATCATCTTGGAACTTGGTCAATTTCAAGTGGATAATAAGAGATTATCATGAAATCATGCACTATATTAGGCACAATTCACGGTATATCTAATCAATGAAAAACTGGTTACCACGGTTTTTATTTCTGAGAATAAGGTATTAGGACTTGCAATTATGTAATTGAATATGCAAGGAAGACAAGACTGGCATAACCTTAACAAATATAACTGCCTTTTATTGGGTGTAATAAATAGATAGCATTTCAATAATGATACCAGGAGACTTGGGTTATCTTGGAACCTTATATTGGCAAGTGGCAGGCATTGTGTCTTCTATTCTCGCTATCGCTTGTTCTCTAACAGCAGATTTCAAGTCGCATGTCTTCTAGCCACAAATTTCGTTTTTCGTTGAAATCAAATTTCGTTTGTGGTTCGTCATGATTTCTTTCTATTTGAGTAATAATTGTATATGTATTTATGTGTCTTTTCTCGAAAACGCCTCCATATATATATATATATATATATATATATATATATATATATATATATATATATATATATATATATATATATATATATATATATATATATATATATATATATATATATATATATATATATATATATATATATATATGTGTGTGTGTGTGTGTGTGTGTGTGTGTGTGTGTGTGTGTGTATGTGTTTGTGTGTGTCAGAATGTGTGTGTGTCTGAGTGTGAAATAGAAAGTGTGTTAGTGAGTGAGTTTGACTGAGATATATACATATAGATTTAGAGACATAGAGTGATAGTAATAGAGGGTGTGTGTGTGTGTGTATATGGATATATATATATATATATATATATATACATATATATACATATATATATATATATATATATATATATATATATATATATATATATATATATATATATATATATATATATATATATATATATATATATATATATATATATACATATATATACATATATATACATATATATACATATATATATATATATATATATATATATATATATATATATATATATATATATATATATATATATATATATATATATATATATATATATATATATATATATATATACTCGGCACACAACAGGCTTTTATGTATAGATTCTCGCTGTCGCTTGTCTTTTAAATGCAGACAATATTGTTCAGGTAGTTGGACAACTTCCAACAATTTATCTAGTCCATATTTTTGATTTTCAAAGGTATGGTAGAAATTGATGACCTTATCCATGTCAAAATCCAAAACCTAATCATCATTTCTTTCATTTTCAATTTCTTTGGTTTGTTTTACCTTGGCTGGTCTTTCGTCATTAATAAATACATATCCCGAATCTTTGTTCTTTTTAACAAAGGTATAGTAGACACTGAAGACCTTATCCATGTCCAAATCCCAAACCCAATCATCATCGCTATCATTTTCAGTTTTGACACATTTTGGTTCTTGCTGTCCAGGTTGATTTTCATTGACTTGCTCACATTTTCAGTGTGGCATGTCTTCTTTGATCTTCATTTTAATTTTTAACTTGCTCACATACTAGGTGTTGCATGTCTTCTAACCGCGTGTCTGTCAATGTTCATTTTTGAAACGCCACCGCTTTTCTTCTGACCGCGTATGTCTTTGCCCTTCATTTTAATTTTTGACTCGCTCATTTTCTCGGTGTCGTATGTCTTCTAACCGCCCGGGTCTTTGCTCTTCATTTTCTATTTTGGATTTTTTTCCAATTTTTTCCATTTGGATTTTTTCCCAAAATCAAGGCTCTTAACGAATGAGAAATCTACATTGTTCTTTCAAGCCAAAAAGTGCCTTTACTGGCCTTTTAACGGAGGTTTCGTTTTGCCCTGCAATCACCTTTCAATTTTAAAAAGGCAAAGGAACTTTTAATTTCCAATCAAAAGAGACTTCTCAAAGGTTTTTACGACCACCTTTTCCATAAAAAGCGGCTAGAGGAAAAAACTCAAATGCTTATGGCTCTTTACTTAGGCAACGCTAGTCACTGCCTAAATAGGTCTGGAGCTGCCACTTCCTCTTAATTTGTAAACTTACCTCTGCCAATGCAGTATCTTGCTTTTGTGCAGTCTGGCTGCATATCTCTCGATCCTCAGTAATTTACACCAAAAAGAAGGATTATATTCATCAAACTAACATTAATAAAACTCAAAATATCTGGAATCTATAACAGTTTAAAGCTCTATGTTAGGTTATCATATGTAAAATTATGAAATCTTATACTTTTCAAAGGAACAATGGTCACAGAGAGTTTTTTTTTCTTCTACCAGATGCGATTTTATAGAACCAGGCATGACTTATTAAGGGGAATCATGAAGGAAGATTTATTTAAGGGGAATTTCTAAGCTTTATAGTAGATAAAGAGATATGCCACCTAAGAGTTCAAATTCCTGCCATTCTATTCTGCAAAACAAAAATTTTGGTCTGGTGTTTAGCGCCCTCTTCAACACCTGACTCTTCACGCTTAAGTTTCTTAGTGCTTTTAGAAAAGCTTTTAATTGATTTAATTAAACGGCCCTTGTGTTTCAGGAGTCGTTCTTAAGGCATTGGGAAACAATTCAAAATTTACTGTAAAAAGCGAGGTGTTTTAGTGGGGAAACCCCCCTCTTATGTTCATCTTAAGTTTTAATGTTGCTCCTTACTTTCAATTGAGACAAAAAAAACTTTTTTTTATATCTGATCGTATTTTTAATAATGCCAGGTAATCCGGCTCCGCCTCAATAGAAAAAAAACCTCTTGCCAAGGAAAGACCGTCAACACAGTTTAATTGCGGTGAAAATTTACCCTCGACAAGTATCCTTAACATCCCCATGTAAAATTGAGTCGACAAAGAGGAAGAATAAAGAGGAAGTTAAGACAACCAAAATACTACTATTACTACTACTAACAATTCACTGCAGAACCAGGCCGCCTGAGGCCAACACAGCTACGCACGCTTCTCCTCCATCCCAATCTGTTTAAAGCCTCCCTTTTTACACCCATCCACGAAGTTCCCATTTCCTTTAAATATTTTTTTTGACCTCCTCCCACTCCAGACGGGCAATTCCTAGATCGAGATTCGCAATTATTTGAAAATGATATAAGTGAAGAAATGTTCGAGAAAACGCATGACATTATTGTATTGGATTTGTCTGGTACTCTAGATATGAGTATTGTCCGGACAGGAAATGTAAGGTTAGAGTTTACCTTTGCCAAAGCATCGGAGAAAAGTGTTGCATTAATCTCACCAAATTAATTTGAAACCTATTGGAAAATTACCCCTGACGGCAGTGTTTAATTAGACTTGGCGCCAAGAACACGAGTCAAATAATTGATGTATTCAATATGGACCCCTATATGTCCAATTATAAATCCTATTACATACCTTCAGATTTCCTGGAGCATATTAAACATGTTGACAATACCCTTATTATTGTTAATAGCAGTCTAACGAGTGTAAAACCGGGGTATTAGTTATGAATCTTTCAAACAAGAAGTAATATAGAATTTTTTTTATCCGCTTGGCCTACCGTATAAATTCCACACACCTCCTATTAAAATTTTTCTAGAGCAGAGTGGAAAATGTATTATTGGAAATCAGGAGCGAGTACAAGATCTATCAACGAAAAGCTGTGGCTTTCATGCCCTATTATATTTTATTTTTCAAAGTCGTGGACATACTCACATGGAATTTCTCAAGATTTATGGTGACATTCCTCGATTCAACGACTTTCTATTTGAAAATAATCTTTTTTGCCTCTATAATATAAATTTCGGTGCCCTAAAAGTGAAATACTTTAAGAATGTATGTAAATTTGTTTATTAATAAAATTTGTACAAAACACTGTGTCCTTTAGATTCTTTCTTCTACGTATAGGTAATCATCAGAAACGATAAGTTGTAACAGGTCGTCAGGATTCAACCTATATTCGTCTTGACGTACAAAGTCAGGGTTATATTTTTCTACAATATAGTGTAAATTCACTTTGTTAAATCTCTTTGTAAAGTCAATAATACTACTTTGATTCATATTATAAAATTCACGTGTTTCAGTTTGCTTATTTGAAGCAATTTCACATATCAAAATTCTCATATGAAGAATCACTTTCTGTAACAGCCAAATAAAAGTCTGTAGGCCGATAATCATAATAGCCTGTACCTTCACAGTGATGTCGTAAAAACCATACTCTTTTATTATTTCAGCCATGGAAGCGTTCACCAGGTTCTTCTTCCCAAAACAATTTAAAGCCGCGACGATACCAGTCTCTTAAAAATAAACGGAACTAACGTTTAGGTTTTTTCGCTATCATGCCAGGGTAAGTATTTTCCCATTGATCGCATTTATTAGAGTGACAATTCGAGCATAAGAATCCTCTGTTATGAGAGTTACAAATCTCTTCAAGACAAAAATTACAGTCTATAATTTGCACTGAATATCCTCTATACGATTTACATGGATTGCATAATTTACACTTTTCATTATAGTCATCAGCAAAAGTACATTTCTCACAGGATGACCAGCTGCCCAAATTATACAAGCGTAATGGGCATGTGTAAAATTTTTTTCGATGTAGTCTGCTCCACTTTCAAAAACAAACTGATTCTCGATCGATAAAAATGTCTCCTAGGAACGTCACAAAATGGCCGTCTATGTAGTGGTTAAGAGCAAAACCATAAAATCATTTTGTTTTGTCTCAGTCAATATATCTATAAACTGAGTAAAAGCTTGGGGGCCACGACGACAAAGTTTCATACAATAGTCCAAAGATGGGGAATCGGTCCCCATTATTTTGTTAAGCATATCTCAAAAAGCATATCTCAATAAGAAGATTATCTCTTCTTTGAAGAGATAATTCCAGAAAGTCATCATATAAAACTAAACATTGTTCCAATTTTACTAGATTACGTAAGATACTCTGATTCTCAAATTAACACTTTTACTACCAAATGCAGACTAACCGTTTTCTATAAATTGTTCTCTGCAATATATTTTGCCAGCGCATTTAATCCATCTTGTAGTCGCTGTATATGCACAATTGTTCCTCCGACTACAATTTGCTTAATGTTATAACATATCCATTGTACATCTTGTCCCATTCTAGGGTCAGTCGAGAACCCCTTGTACTTTCAACCGCCACCTTAAGCACTCTAGGTCCCGTATCATCAACACTTTCAATATTCAATAATGTATAAACATCCATGTTGACTGTCCCACTTCCAGAAAAAAACTGATCCTCAATAAAATAATTTCAACCACCTGGGAACCCGTCTAGACTTGAATTGCCTAGAAACAACGCATGCTCAGAAAAGGGGTGTGTCGCATGACGTAACAAGAGCTTGAAATCTTGCCTAGAAACAGGGCTCCGGTAGAAACAGCTGATCGCCTTCTACAGGTGTGAGGGTGTATCACATGACCTCAGAGGGCTCCGTTACAAATCCAATACTATGGCTTCCGTGATGTCACAGAAAAACTAAGGGGGTTTGTCACATGACGTTAGAGGACTTGTCAGAGAAAAACAAAGGGGTGTGTGTCACATGACGAAACAAGCGCATGTAACAGGGGTTAGGAGCTTCACTTGTTAATTTTCCTGTGTTAGTTTCCCTATTATTACTACTTTTCTATTATACCGACCACATTCCAAGTAATTATGTCTGGACTCTTGCCAAGGGCGGGAATGTCGTCAGCTATAAACAGGTACGAGGGGCTAGGAAGAGTTGATCGCATTGTACAGGTGCGAGGGTGTGACGTCAGAGGGCCTGACTTTGGAATCCTATGGGAAAAAGGAAGGCATGACTTTGAAAGCCTTATGGCCCCACTACTCATTCTTTATATCTCTGGAGCCTACGTTCAACTCCAAATAAAATTTTTCACCACGAATGACGAAAAAATCTTATAGTATTCCGAATGCTGAATTCAGTGAAATGCTTTAATCTTACGAAGACAATGCTTTCAAAGGGTTCCTGGTAGTAAATTAAATAAAAAAAACAAGTTTTTTTAACTGAAAGTAAGGAACGACGTTAAAACTTAAAACGAACAGAAATTATTCCGTATATGAAGGGGGCTGTCCCCTCCTCAACGCCTCGCTCTTTACGCTAAAGTTTTCTTATTGTTTAAAAAAAAAGTTGTGAGAAAGTCAAACTTTAGCGTAAAGAGCGAGGCGTTGAGGAGGGGACAGCCCCCTTCATATACGGAAAAATTTCTATTCGCTTTAAGTTTTAATGTCGCTCCTTACTTTCAGTTAAAAAACTTGTTTTTTTTTATTTATTTTTTGAACGTTTTTGAATTAATGCAGGTTTTGGTTTTTGGCTCATCGTACATGAACAATTAAAACAAAATTTGCATATTATATTTGGTTAAATGGCTTTCTCGAAACTTGTTTAATTTTATTTACGAACGTTTTTATTAGTAATAAATATACGTAACTTAGAATTAACTTACGTAACGAACTTCTATATTCATAAATTTTTAACACGTATATTAGGGGGTTCGCCCCCTAGTCAATACCCTGCTCTTTAAACTATAGTTCGAATTTTTTTTCCAGTTCTTTAAAAATGACGTCTTAATCACAATCAGTTGATCAGTTGAAAAACTTGTTTTTTTTTATTTAATTCCTGATCTTTTTCTTTAATAATGCTGGGAAATCCGGCGCCCCCGGCCTAGCACTGTCCCGGCCCCCCGGACCCCGGGCGGCAGGGCCCGCTCCGTCCCTCTAGAGCCCGCCCCTCGCCGTCCCCCCCCGCCCCGCAAAAAACGCAGATGAAAAAGAATGTATAATTCCCAATCACCACTCCTATATGTTAAAATTGAGTAAAGTTCATAACTTTCAGCCCTCCACCTGGGGACTTTGGGGGATCAAGTCATCCTAAAAGACATTTTTATCATATTTTCGACCATGCTGAACAAAATGGCTATCTCAAAATTTTGATCGGGTGACTTTGGCAAAAAAATGAGCGTGGAAGGGGGACTAGGTGCCCTCCATTTTTTTTGGTCACTTAAAAAGGGCACTAGAACTTTTAATTTACATTCCAATGAGCCCTCCCACGATATTCTAGGATCACTGGGTCGATACAATCACCCCTGGGAAAAAAAAAAAAAATAAATAAACAAATAAACAAGCATCCGTGATCTTTCTTCTTGCAAAAAATGGAAAATTCCACATTTTTGTAGATAGGAGCTTCAAACCTCTACAGTAGGGTTCTCTGATACGCTGAATATGATGGTGTGATTTACATTAAGGTTCTATAACTTTTAGGGGTCTTTCCCCCTTTTTTCGAAAATCAGCCAAATTTTCTCAGGCACGTAACTTTTGATGGGTAAGATTAAACTTAATGAAACTTATATATTTGAAATCAGAATTAAAATCTGATTCTTTTGATGTATCTATTGGTATCAAAATCCCGTTTTTGAGAGTTTCGGTTACCATTGAGCCGGGTCGCTCCTTACTTACAGTTCGTTACCACGAACTGTTTGACTATAATTAATGAGCGTAGCGGCTCAATAATTACCAAAACTTTGAGAAACAGAATATTGATAACAATAGATACATGAAAAGAATAAAATTTTGATGATTATCAAAAATATATAAATGTCATCAAGTTTAATGTTACCAAATTTCTGTTTTTATGTATTTAGGTAAAAGAAGGCTTGGGGGGCTAGTTGCCCTTCGATCACTTTTGAGTCTTAAAAAGGGACCTAGAGCTTCTGATTTTTATCGAATGAGCCCCTACAAAGTTGATAGGAGCATTCATTCTATACTAACTACCTCTGGGGAAAAACAAACAATAAATAATAATAAAACAATGAAGCCTTAATGGTGTTCGAACAGTTCGTGGTAACGGCTCAATAGTAATCGAAACACTAAAAAAACGGAATTGTACTATCAGTAGACACATCAAAAGAATCAGCGTGTTAGGATGATTCGAACTATATAAGATTCATTAAGTTTAGTGTTGCCTATCAAAGGATACGGGCCTGAGAAAATGGGCTTGGTTTCTGAAATAGGGAAAAAAACACTAAAATTCAAGGGATCTTAATGAATATCACGCCATCATATTTAGCGTATCAGAGAACCTTACTGTAGAAGTTCAAGCTCTTATCTCCAAAAACGTGAAAATTTGCTGTTTTCGCCAGAAAACAGATTACGGGAGTGTTTGTTTTTTCCCAGGGGTGATCGTATTAAAATAAGGGTCCTAGAAGATCGAAAGAGGGTACATTCAAACCAAAATTAAATATTCTAGTGCCCTTTTCAAGTGAAACAAAAGATTAGAGTGCAACTGGGCACCCTCACACGCCTATTTTTCGTCAAAATTATCTGATAAACATTTGCAGATAGCCATTTATTTTCAGTATAGTTGAAAAATTAAATAACTATGTCTTTAGGTGTAAAATGACCCTCTACACTCCGTGAGGAGAGGCCTCTAAGTTATGAAATTTGTCCATTTATTACGTTTAGTATTTGTTATTGGGGAGTATAAAGACATTTTTTGGCGTAGGGGGAGTGTGCTTAGGGTGGATTCCTATAGGGAGAATCTTCCTTGGGGAGGGAAATTTCTGGGGGATGAATTTTCCAGGGAAAATATAACACTGGGGGGTTGGACAGAATTACTATACGACATTCTTTTTAATTGTCTTGCATTCTCTTTGCCAAATTTTTCAAGAGGAGATGTTCCAGGGGTAATATCGAGAGGCTGTTTTCCACGTGTTTTCATTTCCAGGAAATAATTTCCACGGAAGAAGGCATTTCTGGAGTGATCGAGAAACCGATTCGAGATTAAAGTCTTATTCGAATGAAAGAATGCCAAGAAGAATTTTTCAGGCTGAATCACTCGCAAGCTATGTTATATAGAGGAGGATTCTCAGCGAGGATGAAACTGTCTGGAGGGAGTTTTAAGAGGGCGCTGCACTTTACGTTGGATGAGTTTTCCGTGGAGGAGTTTTCCGTGAGGGGTAGGGGTATATTCCATAGAGGGTAAGCCACATTTACCGGCATTATTTGAAAAATGAACAGAAATTATTCCATATATGAAGGGTTGCGCCCTTCTTTATACCTTGCTCATTACGCTAAAGTTTGACTGTTTGACCCATTTTTTTTAACAGCGGCTACTGAAACACGGGGGTCGTTTAACTAGAATAGGAAGCTTTTTTAGAAGTCCTAACAGCTGTAGCGAAAAGAGCAAGGTATTGAGGAGGGGGTAACCCTTCATATACAGAACAAATCGGTCAAAATTAATATGCAAATTTCGTTTTAATTTTTCATGTATGGTGAGCCAAATTCGAATCTGGATTAGTTGAAAAACCTTCAGAAATTAAAAAAAAAAAATTCTTTTAACTGAAAGTAAGGAGTGACATTAAAACTTACAATGAACAGATACTATTCCGTATATGAAAGGGGCTATCCCCTCCTCCACTCCTCAATCTTTACGCTAAGGTTTGACTCTTTGTCACAACTCTACTTTAAGAAAAAAACTTTAGCTTAAAGAGCAAGGAGTTGAGGAGGGGACAGTTCCTTTCATATACGGAATATTTTCTGTTCGTTTTAATTTTTAATATCACTCCTTACTTCCAGTTTAAAAATCTTTTTTTTTTATTTAATTACTATACGCAACAGTATAGCGTTGCCTCTGATTTCAGAGGCATAAAATTTATCAAGTTTAAAGCTATCGGTCAAAATCTGCGAGAAAAAATCGCTGGGCTTAAGAAAAGAAAGAGAACTTTCCCAAAAAGGCCTTTGACGTTGATTAAAGTTGCACCGTCAAATTCAGCGTAAACGCGAACCCTGTTTTAGTTACAATCGATAGAAAATTCTGAGAAAACCATGTGTAATAATTAAGCAATATGTAAGATTCTAATCCGATTCATAATTGGGAGTCTTTTGTATACGCTTTCTTTCTCTCAATACATTATTTATTTATGCATCTTTCTTTACGGATAAGCAAAGTTTAAATAAAGAACATTACATTTGCTTACTTGTTATTTTGATTAGGGTTCACCAAACTATTAATTTGAACTTTTGGAAGTTACAACACCTCTTCAAATATTTCTCGTTTTTTTTTCTAGGCTGAAAAACCACTTATGTGACTTGTAAGTATCAGAACTTGATTTTTCTTTGTTTCTTTTTTTTTGCATAAATTGGTTGTTATCTATCGTCTTCCATATACAGGTTCGCTAGCTTATCTCAAGTTACAATCAATTTTGAATAGGCCGGTTTTTTACTGACCTAAAAAATTTCAACGCCGCACCACGCCTAAAAATTACATTTCAAGTAGGTCAATGGGGATTTCACGCAAAGATTTGGTTTCCTTCATTCGTCTTGGTATTTGACTTTCAAAGTGGATCTACAGGATGTTGGACAAGAAGCTCTCTCTAGATCATAAGAGATTATTTATATAATCAATAAATCTATATGTTTCCCGGTCCTTTATGTGTTTTGAAGAACGGTCCGCAAAACACGACCAATAACAATACAAGTACTGCTGCTACATACAACTCCTTGTATCCCATTACTATCCGAGGTAAAATAAAAATGTGTCAGTTAAATGGCTAAGCATATAGCTCAAGAGTCACCACTACTGGGAGGAGAGGTGCAACAAGCATGTTTGAACTGCGGTCCTGGAGAGCTTTATGCAGGCAGAGCTTAAAGCAGAGCTTTATGCAGGCAAGAGCAGAGCTTACATTTTGCTGTCGTAATTGCAGTGAATTGGCTGAAGGATAAGACATTTACACATTTGCAATGCCTAAATATTTAGACATTCAGATAAAATAACAAAGGTGGGATCTGTTTTGTCACTTTTAGAAGTTACAAAAGCAATATCAAAACATGGTAGGTGAATATGTGCAAGGCATAATGGTATCCAAAAAAGCTATTTTGAATAGTTATGCTGTCCTGACGTTTTCCTTAAAATTAAAGAGAAAAAAAGAAGGGAAGTTTGTAGGCTCTTAATTTAAAGAAAGGTTGTTGTATGTGATTGTGTGGGGGGGGGCTGGAGTTCTCAAATCCGTTTTTTTTTACTTTTTGCTTTTCAAAATTGTGAACAAGGTTTCGCTTTCAATAGAAAAAATGTAGGCTACAATACTGAGTTTGGACTTACCAGTTAAAAAAAATTACATAAGAAGAATTGTCGGGAGATCACTTTTCAATGAGATATTCTATTAAAATTTACTTTTAACTGGTTTCCAATATCAATTAGCCGCTCATAATAGGGATGTAGCAGCTCTTGAGGGAAGTTTAGATTGTAAATGGAGCATTTACTCTTTGGTCTCCATCCTAGAAGATTGGTCAAAGAATAATAGCAAACAATTTCACTTCTCAACTTTGTAGAGTCCCTAGCATTGATATTTCTCAAGGATACATTTTTTCAGAGAATAACACTGCCGTGGCTAAGGTAAAAAATGAGGATAGTTGCTGGTTTCGTATTAAATCAGTAGTTAATCAGGGTTGTGTTTTCTCCCCTTTTATATGGATCATTTTGTTGGACTTTGTCTTAAGGAGCACAGGAAAGGCAATGGTATACCACGGAATTAAATGAGGAGGAATAACTCTCCTGGGTTTAGGTTATGCTGATTATTTAAGCATCCTAGATGAAAGTGTGAGAACAATGAACATAATTTTAGAGGTTTTGCGGGTTCAGGGTGTTGGAATAGGTTTGAAAATTAATGTTAAGAATACTAAGTCACTAAGGCTAGGAATAAGTGAAGATGAACAGGTGACGTTGGGTAATGAAACGATTGATCAGATGGACAGCTTCACTTATGTTGGTAGTATTATTAGTTAAGATGGTTGGAACAGTAAAGATGCTAAAAGTAGAATAGCCAAGGCTTAGGGTGTTTTTCACAGTTAAAAAAAAGTTTGGAAGAATAGGAAGATAAGTCTGCAAACCAGGATTAGAATATTAGAAGCTAGCACCAGCCACAGCGAACTCAGCCTTTTCCTAGAAGGTGAGTCTCTCGACCCCAAACGCAATGTTCAAAATGCTTCAAAGCCTGTACAATATTTTTAAGCTTTCTTGAAATATTATCGATTTTACCAAAATTCATACATAAACCTTACTGAAAGTTGACACCAGTCGAGACATTCCCTTATCATCTATTAGCACCACAAGAAATTGAGTTAGCATCAACAGCAGCATAAAATTGTCTGAAATAATCTTAGAAAACAAGAAGATTGGACTTGGCATTGCTTAATTATTCTTTCTATTTTAGAAAGTTTTCATCTTGTACTTGACCCCACTAAAACGGAACACCCTTTCTAAATAACTTATTAGATAGATAAATTAATTATCCAAAGTTTGAATAAATTATGCAATACCAAACATATAAAGCCGCGTAATTCACTGATATTTTTGGCCTAGATATCCTACAGAGGCTATTAAGCTTTGATAGCGGGATGATCCCTTGAGAAGAAACAGAAAATCAAAGAAGCTCAAACTTCTCAAGGTTCTCAGTACTGCAAGGTCTACCTTGCACTATTTGATACTCCATTCCACATCAAACTCCACAAATTTTACACAAAACTTTTTCTAAATCTCTAAGATTCTCAAACTTGATTTTCGTCTCACGACGCTTCTGGTGCTGCGATTACTGTACTTGTATTAAGACACACGTAACATTTTATTTTATTCCACTCTCTGGCAGCTCAGATATTCCTACCACTTTCCGAACATGTAACCAACTTCTTTGCTAATATTATCTTGACTTTAACTTCTATCCCAATATCTTTCTCCAACTCTGTATCCCCTACCAATTGACCTACATCAAATTTCCTGACCTTGTTTTACGTCGTGTCGGTCTCGACAGACTTCCTCTTCTTGCCCTATGTATCTCATCCTAACACCTGCGACGACCGATTAAAATTTACGATTCTCTTCTAAAACCACATTTTCTATTGATTCATAACGTTTGCTCTGATGGGTACCTCTGTATTCAACCTGAGCCCTCAACAAAACCAGGCAAAACTATCCCTTCCGGAAAAACAGCATGGGTTCCGAATTCGAATCCATAAATATTTGTTGCACTCTCAACTCTCTGATATACTATTTCATATGCTGAAGGCTTAAGTTCCACTAATTCCTTGGAAATTAAAAAAATTACAGCCCTTTTCCTCGGTAAATACACCTTGATCAACTCAATTTCCAATTCCTCAAGACTTACAATATTCGTAAAGTCCCTGTCCTCAATAACTCAATAGTGATCCCCATACTCTCAACAGAATCGCATTGACCATTTGATTATCAGACCAATTACTCAACGGTTTCACTGTTTCTAATTGGTATAAAAATGAATTAATACATCTTGGATACTACTCCCCCCTAAGAATAATCTTCCTGAAAACTAAATTTAGTACCCCCGGCGCAATAAAAATTTGTTAGCATTAAATCTAAACCCTTTGACTATGTTAGTATTTAACCTATCGTAATTAAGCAGGAGCTAATATTTTAGTTTTATCCACTGAACAAAAAAAGCTTCCTTTAGGATTTATGTACCCATTGTATAACGTTAAACAATTATTTTTGGAGTTAAATATCATTGATTGGCTGTGACTTAAGGACACTTACTAACATATAGGTAAATATATATAAATCATGTTTTCCCAGAGAAAATTCCTACCCAGAAACCGTTCTCTAAATATGTTTGTGAGAGAGAGCAGCCGACTAGATCGTTAGCCTACATATTTCCTTTGGAGCTAATTAGAGCTACCCAGGAAAAAACAATGTGGCGAGAAAGGTGAAACAGAAATTAAATTTTGAATATAGTAAAGCTGTTTTATCTATTTGGTGCTTATTTTATTCAAATTTCGAAGAAACTTGCAGAAAAGATTAGAGTCAAGATAAGATTACTTAATATGCACTTGGAACGAATGAATCGTAATGCAAAAGCTATGTAAGTTTGTCTGTGCAAATGAAAGGTTTTTTTCTTAAAAGCATTAGGGGTGGGTTAGCCTGTAACTAGGCAAAAACTTTAGAGTGTTCTTCAAAATCTATATACCGTACATCATTTTTGTTTTATTTTCCCCAAACATGATTAAACTGCTTTGATATTAAAAGTTCAATAATTTAAGATGGAAAATATGATCTTATACTTAGTTTTTGATTATCTGGTTTCTAACATTGATTACAATTGAATAAGAGCTGACAACTGAAGAAAAGCTGATTGTTTAATTCTTTTAACCTCCAAACGTGTAAAGTACCCTCATTTCAATAACTTACACTCACAAAGCCACTAAAATAATCATGTCTATCACTTTTATTCCCTCTGACACTTTAATAGCCTTGTCACCAGCTCTGTCATCGCCACTTATTACCAAAAAGTCATTTAGCATTATGATCTCTGCTTTTTAGACCATCTGCGCTCAAACCTCCACCAACAATTTTGTGTTCCACCGGAAACAAATCCAATATATCACTCCCCTCCAGTTAGTAGCTGTAGGACCATATTCACCCCCTTCGACCTCCAAATTACATCTACCCCATCCATTTCCACCACAGATTGCTGTGTTCTGACAAAAAGGTGTATAATATTTATACAGACTCTTAAAAGAAATCATTCTTATCTCCCAGACGCAGGCAGGGGAGGAAAATTTTACATTTTATTGTTGAAACCCAAAATCACTTTTTAATTTTACCATTTTTCCAAAAATCTCCTATATTTTTCATTTAATTTGTATCTGGTTATGTTTCTGTTTTCCAAGTCTTCCTCCAACTATGTTTAATATATTCATGCATACATGCATACCTACTTTGGCCTCATCTGATTCCCTGAATTAAAGAAATTTTCAATATTGACAAAATGTTGATTCCAGGGAGTTTAATTTCTTTTATAGCGGGTAGGCGCCGCATAAGAACAAATTGGAAACAAAATGAACTATGTGGCACACTTTATTCTTTGCATCTTGTTCACTATATCGTAGCAATGAATCTCAAGAGTTCGTTTTCATATTAACTAATTAAATATCACTTTACCGCAGTAAATAGTCATCTTTTCAAACAGTTCGTGGTAACGAACTCTAAGTATGGAGTGATGCGGCTCAGTAGTAGCGAAACTCTAAGACATAGAGTCTTGATGACGATAGATACATCAAAAGAATCGAATTTTAATGCTTATTCAAAGTATGTAAAATTCCTCAAATTTAATGGTAGCCTACCCGTCAAAAGTTACGAGCCTGACAAAATGTTCCCAATTTTTGTAAAAAGGGGAAAAACACCCCCAAAACATCAAGTGATCTTAATAAAAATCACTCTATCAGATTCAGCATGCCAAAAAACCCCTGTAGAGGTTTCAAGCTCCTATGCACAAAAATGTGGAATTTTGTATTTTTTGCCAGATGGAAGATTACGGATCCAGGTTTAGTTGTTGTTGTTTTTCTTGTTTTTTTAACCCAAGGGTGGTAATATTAAATCAGTGATCGTAGAAGATCACAAGATTGCTGATTCGGACGGAAGCCAAAAATTCTAGTGCCCTTTTTAAGTGACCAAAAATATTGGAGAGTAGCCCCCTCACACGCTCATTTTTTTCCAAAAGTCACCTGATCAAAATTTTGAGATAGCCATTTTGTTCAGGATAGTCGAAAAATCTAATAAGTATGTCTTTGAGGAATACTAATCCCAATACAGTCTCCGGGGGAAGGGTTGCAAGATATGAACTTTGCCCTTTGTTTACTTATAGTGTTGGGAAATATACAGACGTTTTCAGAGGGATTTTTCCTGTATGGGTCGGAGGGTTACGTGGGAGAAAATTTCTATGGAGTATTTTTTCATGAGGGAAGGGAATTTTCCATAGAGGGGGAGCCGGATATCCAAGTATTATTTCCAAAACGATCAGAAATTAAACTAAAATAATCAAGTTTTTTCAACTGAAAGTAAGGGGCTTCAAACCAACAGAAATTATTACGCATATGAGAGGTCACCCCCTCTTTAATAGCTCATTTTTTACGCTGAAGTTTTTTGTACTTCTAAAAGAGCTATTTATTCTAATTAAACGGCCTTGTTGATTCAGGAGTCATTCTTAAGGAATAGGGACAAAATTAGAACAATAGCGTAAAGAGCGAGGCATTGACGAGGGGGCGACCCCTATCATATACGTAATAATTTCTGTTCTAGGTTTTAATATTGCTCCTTACTGTCAGTTGAAAAAAATTATTTGTTTTTTATTTAAGCTTTTACAGCTGCAAGGGTAGACTACCAGGTAATATGGTTTTGCAGACAATTTGTCATACGAGGTATAAAGACAAAATAATTTATGAGGGTGATTACTTACAATATGGGGCTTGTTTGTCTAAATACGGTACCATTTACTATTGAGGGTAATTTATTGGTCTTATATGTATATCAGACTGGAAGAATTTGGCCGGTTATGAATTTGTTTTCCGGTTTTACAACTGGATTTAAAACTGAAAATTTGCACATTATGTTGAAGTCAAATATTTCAGCTTGACCACAGTAGGCCAGTTTCTTACTTTAAAGGGTTCTTTATGGGAGAGTACATATTAAATGGGGACGAGATAACTAAAACAGAAAAAAAACGAACTATAAGAATATGAAAGAGAAAGTGGCGTAATTACCGATATTCTTAGGTTTAAGGATTTTTAAGTTTTGGGGGAAACTAAGCATAATTTTAAAGACATAAAAAAAATAATTGCTCAAAACAATACAGAAGAATTTGTAAAACATTTTTTACTAGACCACTTATTCGTATCTTTTACGAAGTCCATTTGTAACCTCAAACAAATCATTATTTCTTTCCAATTAATAACTATTGTCTATTATTTCGCCCTTAAATAAAATAAAAATAAAAGCATTTCGAAGTGGAATAACATTAAAATTAATTGCGTAGAACTTGATATTTAAAACCAAAATTTTTTCACGTTTTCCGTTTACCATTATAATTTTGTAAATTGTTTGTTTACATACTGACTAAGGTCCATGTAATATCACATCTTAAAAATGGGAGCCGGCGTTTACCCCCTCCCCCTGTTGTAAATAATCCGAACGAAAAACTCCATGGGGGGAGGCTAACAAAAAAAGCTTTTGGAACATATCAACAATGTATTTTCGTGTGTATTTACTACGTTTCTACAAGTCAGACAAACATCTCCACCCCTCGTTGAGCCTTGAGGTAAATACAGAATTAATTCTAAGAAAAGGACGGGGGGATTGGGAGGTAGAAAGTGATATTTAATCCCTCTTGATGTCTTGGAATATTTCCTGTCTACGCTGTTGTTATAAAAGTAAAGAATAGCATTAAACCCCAAAATGAGCAGAATTTATTTCGTATAGAAGGGTAACTATCCCTTCCTCATCCCTAATACACCTCATGGTCATACAAACTTCGGAGGATGCTGAGTTGATCAGCAATTGATATCTCAAGTCCTTTTTTTATAGGTCGAAAGTGATTGGAGACCAACCAGCCCCTATCCTAAAACTGTTTCTGATATCTTGCCCTTTTGTTACCCCTTTGGACATCTGATCGACATTTTGAGGTAACTATTTTGTACTTTCTCTTTGGCTCTCTAATTTTGCATATTGGGGAGTTTTCCATGGGGGGGGGGGGCTATAGGGTGGGATTTTCAATGAAGGGAGGAGGGGTTTGCGGTATTTTTTGGGAGGTTTTAAACGCCTAGACCCCTCATATGCAGCTTCTTGCACATTTTAGTGATACCTATATTAAACACAGATAAGATGGTATAAAAGTAAGAATATGCCGACAATTATTCTTGAATATTGATTTTTTTTTCCCATCTAACCTCCCTTTTAATACTCCCTCAATATTAAAATTTTTCACTGGATTTTTTTTTATCAAGTTGCAGATTTTTCATTCCAGAATTAAAACACCAGATTACTCAATAACAAATAAGCTGACTAGTACCTAATATGAATATTCTTTGAGCTTTCTAAAAACAACACAAGACAGATACAGCAAAAAAACTTAGTGAAATGATTATACTTTTGACATGAATAAGGTCAACTAACAATAAGTAAAGTTGTGTCAAAGTGAAATCATAAACCAGCAGAAATTATACGGTCTTTAGAATTAAAAAAGGATAAAGATCCTCTTCTGCCATTGATGACGCATTAGGTTTTTTCTGCCCATTGATGCCGTCGAATCAGAGTTTTAGTTGCTGCTACTTCTTTAAACATACACGTAACAAGTGCGTCAGCCACCCTTACAGCAGCTGGAAACGGTATTTAGACAGAGGTTTAATTTGTTATGGGACAGAAGGGGGGCAACTGCTCCTTCTAGGCCCAAGTTTCTACCCCTCAGACATCAGTTTGCCTCCCGTCAGTTGAAATTTAGTGTCAGCAAAATGCTCATCAAAAGTAGGATAAACCTGCATAATTCAAGTATCCAGAGAAATAGGTCAGTTTTCTTTAGTATATCTTTGTCTTTATAGTAATATATACGAGATCATTATCGTAATATATCGTAGATCATTTTTAGTTTTCACTGTCATTTTCACTTGATTTGGGAGGAAAATTGGCTCAAAATTTGCCCCCCCCCGGATTTTGACGAAATTACGCCACTGTCTTTAGAGCATTTTGTATAATTTTTATTACAGCATTATCTTTGTTCCTTACATTGCAACAACAGCTCTGACGTTTTACTGCACTGACATCTATTTTGAAAATTAATATGGACAAATTGTTTTGAAACAAATACCATCTCTTCTCACATTTCGGAAGATTTGACCAACCTTGGAATGTTCTATATCCTTTAAATTAGTGTGTTTAGTAATTAGTATCTGATTAAAATTAAATATTCGTAATCACATTAATAAATATATCTAAGCTAGCATTAGAGCCTGTCGGACGACAAATTTGACAGTAATCGGGAATTATATATTTTTGTCTAAGAGTTTCATTTTTAGCCTCAAACCCCTCCCCTTACATCTTTTCCTTACTTTTGAGTCACAATTCAACCTGGCTACTCTCCCGTCTTTGCTTTAGAGAGAATTAAATATCTAAAAGGTTCAATATGATGCTTCTAATGTAAGAATTCAAAAAGTAGGCAAATTACTTAATTGGTTTTTGTGAAAAGAGCGATTCCAGGGATATTTCCATTCATATGCTATATTTTCGATTGAGTTTAAAAATGAGATTTGAAAATTTTAATAATCCGGGAATTATAATACAGCATTCACAAACCAGTATTCATTAAAATAAGATGTTGGTCTAATATTCAAAATATGAATTTGAATTTTTCAAAGGGTTTTACTCGTCCTAAGGTGGTACCACGGATCATGCGCGTGGGCATCATATAGTCTAGGGGGGAGAAGTCTATTGTGTGATGGAGGGTGGAAATAAAGTTATATTGGCATGGGCGTACGTAGCTTCTTGTCTAGGGGGGGGCAGCCGATTCTGTGATGAAGGGTGTGGCACGGAAGGATTCATCCCTGGCACGGATGGATCTTTGTCTGGATAAAATTGGTTCAGGGTTCTATCCCAGCTGTGACAGGGTTGATGCAAACACCTTTGTAGTCAATAACTGTTTTTAATCAATAAAAAAATCTGTCTTTAGATCTCACTATTATCAAATCCATTTAATTATTGCTAATTGAAACCTCTGAAAGCTTAGGAATTTAAATCATAGAAATTAGCTACCTCCTTCAAATATAGCATTCGAAAAAAAGAAATAAGTCCTATCAACAGAAAATACCATAGCTGTGCACATAAATGCTGAACATCAACTTCTACGCTTTCACATAGACTTAGTGAAATTCCCTTGTACAAAAATCCCAAAAAAATATCAAACGAACAAACGCTCAATATCTTCAGCTATTTAAAATGAACTGATAATGATCCTCATTTTATTTTTATTGATTTAAAAAATTATCAGTATGTTAAAATAGCAAACAAACTCACTAAAATTTCTGAAAAATCAAAGGAAAAATATTGAGCGGGAATATTAGCAAACACATTTTTTTTTTTAAACAGTAAAAGTAAGTTTGCTTTGTGCAATATACTACTATTTTATGTAAACAAGAATGTTTGCTGTTTTGTATGGAAATATTTTCAAAATAGATCTTACAGCCATTTCTGTTGTAAGACTCTATATAGTGAGACTGTAATAAAGAGTAGCTTTGGACAATATATTTTTAATATTGATTAGGAAATATAAGAAATGTGTTCAAAAACCAACTTTATGTACAAGATTTTTTTTCGTTAGCCTTAAAGTTTTTCTTGTCTATTCGTGTTAGTTAAAAAGAACATGCAGTATAATTTTAAAACAAAATACAAAAAACAAAAGATGCTTCTAATTTGCTTCAGATCCAAATAAGATAGGTGAAATTTCGAAGAATTGATAAATTGAAGTTAAAAATTTGAAAAATTCAATCGATTTTAAAAAATCCTTTCCTCTTGTTTAGTCTTAGGAGATGGATGTACATCTAAGTTCTACAACATCTTCAACATCACACCTTATGATACTACAGCCAAACGATGCCTAATTGTCATACCCAAAATTTTTGCTGAATAAAATATGCAATATTAAAAAAACTCTGAGTAGCTGAAAAAACTATATACATCTCAGCTTTGTAGGTAAAAACAAAACAAAACAATGTTACTTTTTTTTTACAAGTAAGCCATTACTAGCAGTGTTAAAAATATCTATTCTCAAAAGTTGAGACCTTATTTTATATCTTCGATTCTATATAATCGTTACCGAAAGCATGGTAATTACACTAAAAATTATCAGGACAGAAGTGCGTCTTTAAGATAGAAGCTTCCTGTCTCTAAGATTAACAGCATTATTTAACACACGTTAATGAGCCCTAAGAGAAAGATCTTCCTTTCGCCGTAGAAATTGTTTTTGGAAAATTTTACCTTCAGAAAATAGATGTCCCGAAATACATAAATAAAACAGATTTTATGAAATCCTAAAAAAAACAACAAAAAAACGAAAAATTTTTGACGAAGGAAATAAAAAAATTGTCAATTACAGAATGCTAAATAATTTGCACTATCTTAATCAAAAATATTTTATGTAGGCTCAGATTTCAAGATGTAAATTGAGTATATACATATTTCTTTTTCTTGTAGAAGAACCAGGCGTTTTAGTGTCCTCCAGTATTTGAAAAAAGACCTGGTGTAATCTTAATCGAAAATGCTTTATGTACGTTCGGATTTCAGGATGTAAATTCAGTATACACCTACATGTTTCTTTTTCTTGAAAAAGAACCAGGCGTTTTATTTTCCTCCAATATCTGAACAAATACCCTTAATGATTTTCGATCTTGTACAAATCAGCAGACCTCAGCCTGCATTTTTACCTTCTGTGGCCAAATTAAAAAGTCTCTAGATGGCTTCAAATCTTGTTAACTAGAATCCATCAATTCTTTAAACGTTCTTCTTGTTTCTCTGCCATGTTGTTAGACGTTCAACAAGCAGTGTTTTTTTAGTGAGGCGATCGTCAGAGTAATATTAACCATGTCCTAGCCGACAGAGCCATTGAAGCTTGATTATTTCTAAGATTTTGTCTATGTTGTAACATCGTTGGTGGACTTTGTCGTTCGAAAACTGATCTGATAGTTGTGTGATAAAAATTGAATGCAGGCAACGGGGGCTGAAGACCCCAAGATTGCACCCCTGAGGTACTTGAGAGAACCAGAATTCAACATGATAGAGAAAAACTACCCTCAATGTCAACTTATACTATTCATATTTGTTCTTACCCTAAGCTCTCGACGAATCTAGAGATGCTTGTGGAGTTGAGCAAAGACTGCTTGAGCTGTAGATGTTCTTTTGTTGACTAGATAACGCTTTACTGAACAGTAATGGTTACCCAGTGTGTTTGGATGTCATAAATGATCATTTTGCTTCAGTTTATAAAATTCACCCGCCACTCCAACATATGCCGGCCAACAGTGCAGTGAGTGACATTCCTGTGATTGAAATTCATCAGACTCAACTTAAAGGCAAGACTCTTGACACAAATAAGTTACCCAGGTGATATCCCTACCAAATTGATTGTGGAATGTGTCCAGTATTTAAGTGTACATCTAACTACTACTTTTAACGAATGTTTTGTAGATGGTATTTTCCCAGTGTGTTTTAAACGAGCAATTATATCTCCCATACCGAAAACTAAGACCCCAAAATTTCCCTCTGATTTAAGACCAATATCGAAAACGTCCATTTTCTCTAAAATCTTTGAAAGTTTTATGTACAATTTCCTTTTTGAAGATATTCATGATACAATCAACCCAAATCAGTTTGGCTTTAGGCTGAATCATAGCACCATGCATTGCTTAATTTATACACTTGACACTATTTTCAAACATCCTGAATTGAATAGTTCCTACGTTGAGGCTGTTTTTGCTGATATTAGCAAAGCCTTCGATAATTTGGATCATCAGACCGTTAAAGATAATGCAAAGCCTTTAGGTGCAAGAGATTTTGTTTTAAGTATAGTTAGCTAGTTTTTGTCTGACCGTGAGCAATCTGTAGTCCTCCCTAACGGGGATTCATCAGATTTTTTCTAAATTTCCTGTGGAGCACCTCAAGGGACTAAATTAGGTCCTTTAGCATTTTTAATTGTTTTTAATAATGTTTTACCAAGTTTTGGCAACTCATTTAAACTTGCGGATGATTTGACATTACTGAACCTTTTCAAACATCTAATAATTTGAATGTTACACTCGACTAAGTCATTAACAATTTAAAGAATGATCTTGACAATGTTAAACTCAACTTAAGCATACCCAAAAGCAGTTTCATGCTATTCTCTTTTTTAAAAAATACACCCCTTATCAATAATTACCTTTGCATACCAAATTTAAATACGGTTAATCTGCTTGATGTGCAGTTGGACAACGACCTTAAATGGAACTCCCACATTTCCCACTTATTTAAATTTGGTAGTTTTCTCCTTAAATCTTTCTACCCTTTTAAAAGGTTCTCCATACCAATCCAAAACCTTAATTAATTTATTGTTCTTGCATAAGACCCTGTCTGGAATATGCTTGTCCTCTCTGGCACCCTGGTTTGACCAAAGACCAATGTTCTAAAATTGACCGTATTTAAAAAAGAGCAATAAAAATTATTCTGGGACGGCCTATACTACATACGACGAAGGCTTGGCTAGACTTGAATTTAATACATTGGAATCACTACGTCACATCCTCACCATGAACTTTGGTCACAAGTGCCTTAGTTCTGACTATCATCGACGTTTTCTCCTTCCATTTAAAGAATATCCCCCAATCCTTCCTAATACAAGACTCAATGCTCGTAGAGCTCCAAATACCCAACTGGGCCTGTGTCCCCAAATGTTGACCATGAGATACAAAAACTCTTTTGTCCCCTATTTTGTTTTCTATTTTAATAATTGATATAACTTTTGTTTTATGTTTATCCCCTAACATCTGTTTTATTACTGATTTATTTTTTTTTATGTTTATCCCCTAACATCTATTTTAATTAGACCCCGGCGCCGTTACGATGAGGTATGACCGGCGGTGGCGGTGCCAAAAACGGCATGCCGCGCAGCGCCACCGGTAAGATGTCGGCGGCGTGCCACCGGTAAGATTTCGGCGGCGCGCCGCCGGCGTGATCAATGTTGACCGCAAACATTAATGTTCTCATCAGTCTTTCTCAAATCACAGCTTAGATTTACAACAGATTCGAGCCTATTCATGAGTTCAAAAATTCACAAGTCGCTGGCTGAAAACTAGTCTTCTTCGTTATTCATCAAGAGAAGTAGACATGTGGTAGAAACAAAATGGCTGTGGCATTTCAGAACCCTTGCATAATACGAGTAGTTGAAGTATCTATTAGTTATGTATTCTTAACATAAATGATTATCAAAATTATCAGTTTTTTTCATCGAGCATTACTGCATATACAACTTCAAATACCGTATCACAAAATTCGTCAGTTATCTGGGTAAAAACTTTGAATATAACTTTGAACTTAGAAGCTTAATTTTTTCATAATTACCTTTGCCTATATATGTTTTGTCACTTTTAGAACAGTTGAAATGGGCGACTTTGATATTGATTGTTTTTTTTTTTTGCTCTTTTGGATTATTAAAAAGACTACTTGTATTAAAAACTGGTTTTTAATTACAATTTAATAAAAAATGCATTTTAAAGTTTTTTGGCTTCTTTATAGAATATATATCATGTAGGCTAAGGCTGAACTGCTGCTTTTTTATTACTTTTGGCTGCTTTTTTGGATATTATTCGTTTTTTTCTTTTGGGGATTCATTCTAAATTATAAATTGATAAATACCTAACATCAGTCAAATTATAAACTGCATCTAAAAGGAGTAAATTTATCAAATTGAAAAATACATGATGAACACTTCACATGAGAACACTTCAATTACAATGAAACAAAAAACACTTAATGGTTTATTTGGTATGAAGAAAAATTAAGTGCCAGCTATTTTCTGATAAAAAACGATAAGCTCTTCTTTTATAAATGTAATTAAATGATACAATTTGCAGACTGAAATAGCTCCAGGAAGAAATTGAGATTTTCATCCTTGTTCGTCACTTTTAATCCAAGCAAAATGTTGGGACACTTAATATCAGTTATTGAGTTTAAGCTTTGATTTCCAAATGGTCACAAAAATTACCAAATTTAAGAAAGTCGCAACAATAAGTCACCTATGGTTAAAATACTCAAAGACTCCTCTTAAAATGCTCAAAGCTTCTGCTATGGTCATTTCCATGGAAATCTCCAAAGAGTTTCTTTTTAAAATAGCTTTCAAGCCTAGTTAGGGGTATTTAGCCTTTTTTGCTTTTCTTCAAAGCGTTGAAAAAAGTGTTATAATATTCCAATTGTTACATTTGTTATATTTGTGCATATTTTTGGTAGTCATTTGTGGGGTGATCGAATTTTTTAAACCCCTGTACATACGTAAGAACGTTAAAACATCTAGTAATCTGAGGTCATGAGACTGTCAAAGACTCCTCCTTGAACCTCCCAAATTGAAAGCTTTTATTATGACCAGGCCTTTTAATGTGATTTGGGTACTGGACCAAGGGCGCTATTGTCACTCGAGCGCAATGTTAGGTGGGAGTGTCGATATCACTTTCGTCACACCAATTCGTTTTAGTGTGAATCTGCCAGGTACTTATGAATGAATGTTTTCAAATTAAACCCGCTTCATCAGAAAGAAAAAAACGGGTTGGGACGCATATGTCCCTTTCCCTTTGGACGATAAAACCATGCAAGTGCTGTATCAAGTATGACTCACGAAAATCTTGTTAATTTTTGTCAACTTTTAAACTTTTTGGCAACCCTGCTTTCAATAAAAAGAAATCAAGGCACTATCACTTAAATGTAATAACTCCCTATGCCCCCTCCCCTTATGGATACTATCTAGATAGGACACCGTCTCTGTTTTAAATAAAAAAAAATAATTAACTTATTGGCACCCCTGCTTTAAAAAAAATTCAGGTATTATCATTTAAATACGATAGCTCACTGCCCCCCGCCTCTGGATACCACCTTGATAAAATGCCGTCTCTTCTTTAAATTATAAAAAAAATTAACTTTTTGGGATCCCTGCTTTCAATAAAAAAATTCGAGACATTATCATTTAAATGTAATACCTCCCTAACTGTCTGGCTAATATGTCTGGTTTTTATGCAAAGTAACAAAAGAGACGAAAATTAATGAACAAGAAAGTAGTGAAGAATTATGGTATGCAAAGTAATATTTGGCAGGGAAAGTCACTGGTGATAAATCGCTAGGGCTGGCACCGTGATTGCGTGATTTTCGGGGATTCGGGGAATTTTTTTTCGGGTTGACGCATAGATTTTCGGGGAATTACCCGAAAATTCGGGGACAGTGCAAGCCCTGCTTGATTTCTAATCAGGAAAATCGAAATACTAAACCACAGGAAAAGAAAAAGCTCCGACTTTGTGGTTGCCGCAATAAAAAATTGCCGAAAAATTAATTTAAAGTCGACCGAACGCCATCGTCTCTGTCGGCGGTGGCGTACCTGCGGCACGCTTGCGGCAGTATGACACTTAGGCGGCGTTCGACCAGGCCTCTCGTCGGCGGCGTTCGGTCGATCCGCCGGCGCAGCGCCGGGGTCTAATTTTATTAATGTAATTCTGACGTGTTTATGCTAGCTTTTGTGTTATTTTAACCAATAAGTCATATTCTATTCCATAAAATTTGCAAATTGGGAAACTATAGAAGGTTAGTAATAACTCTTTTTTATCATTCAGATCAAGAAATTTTGTTTTTTTTATATTTATATTAGCCCAAGGTAGGCTGAGAAATGTGTCACTTCGTCAAGCATCTTCTGGATATTTTTAGTGTTTAGAATGAGCAAACGGAAAGCAAAAATAAGATCCTAATATCCTCTGCCAGACTAAAATCTGGACAGATTTTCTCGTGTAGACCTGACTCTTGCCGTTTCAAGTCTCTGTAGCGGAACAATGGCAAATAAATTTGCTGTATTGTCAGTGGTAGATATGCCTCTATAATTTGTGCAAGCTGCCTTCACGCCTTGTTTCTAACCGGCAAGGATGATAGATATCTGCCAATCCCTTGGGAACTTCTGGGTTTTCTGTATTTCAGCAAATAGTGGCAGCAGTTGATTTGTAATCAAGTGGGGATAAGCTCTGTGAAACACCCGACTAAATTCCATCTTCACCGGGATAATTGTTTTATTGAATATTCTGGATGACTTCAATGATTTCGTAAATATTTCTCGGAGGCAAGTTTATATCGTAAAGTGCTTTCTAGATCTAGGGAGGTATGTTTTCCAAACCTACAGGTACAATCATTTTGGTGTTTAGAAGCTCGCTAGAGTAAAATTTTACTGCTCAACTTTTTGGGCACAATCTCCTATGGTACGAACCATCGAACTAGTCTTAGAGCTGAAGACAAAACTCTTGTTCTGATGTATCAGTATCTAGTTTTTTAATACTTAATCTTCTCCGAAGACTCTCCCTCGTGCTAAGGCAGGAAAGGTTATCGGTTCCAATAAGTATATGGGCACTCACTGCTCTCTACAGGATCCATCATAGGTGTGAGGATCTTGAAAAGAACATAATCGTCTTCTCTTTATCAATTCATAGTCTATCTGAGCAACGAAGATAGTGTAATTAGAATACCAGGTGATCCATTGTGAATTTTTGTTTTGGAAAAGAGATTTTACAGCCAAAAGTCCATGGGCGAATGAAAACTAGATGAAACTATCACCATTGTCATAGCGCTGTCCGTAAAAATAACACCTGATGACATCACGGAACGATTCGTTATTAGAACCAACTTGGTCATTCAAAGTTCCTGCTATTATGAAGAAGTTTTACTGTGTATATGTCTTTCTCTGCAATAGAATCTCTTGGATGTAAAAAAGTGGTCTCACACCTGGATAGTATATTTCAAGGCGACCAGGACTAAACAATTTACAAATCACCCTATAAAAGATCTCGAGTGGACACCTCAAGAATAAAGCTATCATAAGAATTGACAAAATTCATCTCTTGGGATTTTATTTCTTTTCAAAGCACTCTTGGGGCGCATATTTCAATCAGGTTAAATTATCCTCTGAAGAAGCTGAGTGCAACTATTTTTCTAAGAAACTGATGTGATGAAACAAGACTATTCCCTTATATAAGTTATGCATTTGGCTTATTACTGAATATAAATACCCGTTTTTTGCAGGGCTGCATAGGAACAAAGTAGTATTACTCCAGAGGATCTAAATTATGGACTCAAGGTTAAGTTTTAGAATCAGATAAATCTAAAACCTCCCAGTGAGAAATTTGGTGGGACTTTAATGGCTGTTTTTAGTACGAGGAGACACCCTACACTGAGTACTTAAGGAACTGTAAGACACTGAAAATCTATTTGGAATGCTCTTCTGGGGAACACTATTTCCGAAAACTCATTTATTGATACCTTTAACAGGATATTCTTGAGATACAAATTTAAGAAAAAACCAAGGGAAATATTTGACTAGTGGTATACCCAGCCTTCATTTTTTTAGTGGCCTGGAACCATAGTTTTCCTTGAAAATATATTTGTTTAAACATCATACAGTTTAAAATTTATCAAAAAGATTTGTATAATATTTCTGAGTAAGTAAAGCAAGGAAACCACTAGAATAGGCTGGTTGATAAAACAGCCCCTCAAAGAAAGAAAGGGGTAAGAAAATGTCTTATGCAGTGACTATTTTATTACATAAGTTTGACCCATACAAGTCAATGAATCATTTGCCTGCGCAAAAAATTTTAAAATTCAGAACAAATAGAATTGCTAAAAAAACTCGTAAAAAGTACTTCTACAAGTTTAGTAGAAAATACATCATGTAGGCATACATTTGAGGATTTAAATTCAGCAGCAACAAATGTGAGTAATTAAATGTATCCTGAATAAAAAGATCACTAGCAGAATACCAGAAAAATTCACAGTCAACTGCATGTGTGTCAGCTAAAAGGAAAACTAAATATATCTCAGCATTTTAATTCAGTGTATAATGTAATAGAGGTAATTCACCTTAACTGTTTTTCTTCCCAAAGAAACAATTATTCCTATGTGTGTTTCTCTCATTCACATGGACGTAGGCAGCCTCTTGTGTGGAGGGGGGCAACCGCTTCTGTGATGGAGGGAAGAGGGGTCTTACTAACACTTCCCTTTGAATATAGGTCTTTAGAAACTAGTCATTCTATATTTCACTAAAACTCGGCCTTTAACATTTTCCATGTTCTACTTTTCCTGCAACAGTACAATATAAGCGACCCACTATCCAACTTCGAATTTCCAGAAAACATAATTACCACAAAGGCGATTTGGTACAAATCACATTATGGTTAGATAACAGCTTCTTCTAAGAATTCAATTCAAAAGTTTACAGTTGTGTAAAATCAAATATCAAAATTGCTATAGGGTAAACCGGCTCACATTTAGCAAAAGCAAACAGTTTCAATATAAAATCCTATAGGGCTTCTGGTGGATTATAAAAGCTCTCACAGATGGCAGTGTAGGTTTCTAAAGTGCCTGACCCTAATTAATACTTTTACCACAAATGTCAGATTGGATCAGGTTTTATGGTGATTAACTGGAATTTTGTTCAACTTTGTCTGGAAACCTACGCCTAATTACGAATACTAGAAAACTCGCATTGTAAACTCACATTGTGTCCTCTTATTATTTGCCTGTTTTTGGCAGCTTCCGAGACGTGCCATCTTAACCAGTTTGCTGTTAGTATTTTTTCATCCTGCGGGATGACGAACTCCTATGTTCGGCCACAATACTTTTACTTACTTACTTAAAGCTCTTGCTCGGCAGCGTCGCCAGCGTAGAGGGAACCAGTCGTCAGCGCCGTCAGTCTTCTCCAGAGTGGTCGGTTCAGGGCGAGGGTTGTCACTTCAGCCGGGTTGATGTTTCTGGAGGCGAGCCGATCACGGATGACGTCCGCCCATCTGGTGCTCGGTCTTCCCCTAGGACGCCTCCAGCCGTTTGCAGCTGGGTCGAAATCGAAGATGAGTCGGGCGGGTGTTTGGGCAGGCAGACGGAGCAAATGACCATACCAACGCAGCGAGCGAGATTCAAGCTGCTCGGACAGGGGTGGGAGTTTGAAGGACCTGAGGATTTCCAAATTTCGTACCCTGTCGGGCCATTGGGAGCCTCCGATTTTTCGGAGGTGTTTCGTCTGGATGGCATCTACCTTCAGCGTCTGTGTCTGAGTCAGCGACCAAGTCTCAGCAGAATAGAGCATAACGCTGGCAACCGAAGCAGAATATATTCGTGCTTTGGTGAGATGGCTGATCTGGGGTTTATGGAAGACCATTTTTAGAAGGCGACCGAAGACAGAGTTTGCTTTTGCCGCTCTTGCTGATATTTCGGCATCTAGGCTTCCGTTTGAGCAGACAATTGAACCAAGGTAGGTAAACTGCTTGACTACCACAATACCCAGGGTAAATTCGGCATGCCGTACCAAGGTGTCCAAAAGTGGGCTATGCTTGTAAAAAATATGTAAACAATATATTTAAAGGTTGAAGGCAAGCTTAAAACCGAAAACTGTGTTAATTCTGGCCTTGTTTAATCCTGTTAGAACGTAGGTGAACTGAAGTTCTATTTTTTCTTTTTAAATTTCATTCAAGATAAAATGCTTAAAAGTAAAACAGAACAGAAAAGAAAGGGAAGTGGCTGTGATCCAGAAGAAAATGAAACAGTAGTTTTTTCTGTCTTATTCTACAAGAAGTCGGTTGGATTTTCTGGAAGTGCTATGGGTGTCCCTAGAGGAACGCTGCAAGACTACATAAAAAAGTTGAGAAGCTGAATATCCCTTTAAAAAGTCTGGACCTGAGTTTATTTACACCGTGTTATAACACATGATAAATATTTACAGAAGAACAAGAAAAAAGACTAAAAACTTACTTGAAAACGATAGCGGATATGCTTGCGACTGTATTCCCCTAAAAGCGTGTAAATTTGCATACACTTATGCAATTATTAAGAATATAAAAGTACCGGATAACGGAACTGCAAAGGCAGTGGAAACAGTGGAGGAATTACAGGTAAAGATTTTGGTAAAGTGGTTTTATGGATTGCCTTAAAACTCTTATAAGTAAGAACACCAGAAAGTACAAGCCTATGACGGACAACTGCTTTCAACCGTCACAGTGTAGGAGCTTTCTTTAACAACCTGGAACAAAGCCTATATAAACACATGTTCAGACCACAAGACATTTCAAATTTTGACGAATCAGGTCTGAAAACATCCACAAGCCTGGTAAAATCATTGAACAGCGAGGCCAGAAGTAAGTAGGGAAGGTCACGTCAGCAGAAAGAGGTCAGTTGACCACGATTTGTGCTGGTCTTAATGTGTTGGGAACACAGTCCCTCCTCTACTTATTTCCGCACAAAAAACAGTGTCTAGAAATTTTACTCAGGGGAGCTTTGCCAGGAGCCATCACGATCGGCTTAAAAAATATTACTGGTTGGAGGGCTGCCTCCCACTTTTTATTCTACTAGCAGTATTTTCTCAATAAAGTCCAACTCTGCAAACAGCCATCTTTACCTCTGAAATTAGAACACTAGATCAGCCGATACACCATTGAGTTGCTTGATCTAGCTAAAAAATAATAGTGTCGTCCCAGACTTCCCCAGACTACTCACAAACTACAACCTTTAGAAATGATAGTCATGTTGCGGTCTTAAGGATTATCAAAAAGTAGCAACTGAAGAACTTAAGGTCCACTTTTGGAAAGAGACTAGAGCAAGAAACTATGCGCTAACTGACAAGATGGATAGTGTCTTAAAGACAGAAGTTGAAAAAAAAACTGCCACCACTGACAGGTAGAAAACCAAAATTAGCGGAGCGGCTCACTTTTGGTGTTGATCAGTCAATGAATAATTTGAAATTAATGCTCTTTAGCTCATTTTTAAACCTTAATGAAATTCATTTTATAGTTTCTTATGCTGACCATATTCTTTCTTAATTTTATAGCCGAAAAACAAGCTTTAATGTTCCCCTGGTCACTTTCCTTTTTCTTTTGTCCGGTGGCCAAACGTAAGCCAGAGACGGCCGAACCAGTGCCGGGGTGGTCCAGGCTTGGGCACTCTTGACAACTTGGATAGAGAGACATCCAGGTGGAAAAATGGCGGAGTATTTCTAATTGTCTGTTTCAAGTATGGTATTGAATGAGTTACTTTTGCTTTGACATGCTCAGCAACTTCTTATCGCTTGAATCAGTTCATGGAGAATTAAATAATTCAAAATCAGCCGATCGTGGGCCAGTCTCCTATCTATATATCGGACCGAAAATCAATATTGAAGATCGAAACGTAAATGTTGATATCACAAACGATATTTGGAAATTTCTGTTTATTTCCAGCTTTTTAACCGTCTACCAGGTAACATCCAACAAAAAATTCCAACATACGAAAAGTTCTTTAATATCTAGCGTCAATTTGAAGTTCTGGGGGGGGGGGCAGCTGCCCTCCCCTTCCCCCCCTTCCCTACGCCCATGCTGATTCAATAAAGTAGTCTCTACAAAAAAAAATATAAGTAAATAATTCGTTAAAATTAAGCAAACTAAAATAGTTCTAGTATCTTTTTTAAATACAACTACACAAACAAAATTATATAAAAGTAGAAAATTTACACATAATTTATTATTTTTACCCATTTAGAACTTTGAAATTTGTTTTTATTTCCAAAATATATTTATTTTTTTTATTAATATGGTCAATGCTTTCTCTCAGATTCAAAGACGAAGAATTATACTGCAGAGACATCTATTTGAAAATACGAAGATAGCATTAAATGCAAATGAAAACAAAAATGATTCTTGCCTTTCTGGGAGGGGAGAGGGAGACTGGGTTCTAGAGGGGTGGGCAGCTTCTACTCAGCCCCATAGCAAATTATGACCCTCGGGAAAGGGCGTCTGAGTGTTGGTAGTAGATTTTATGTTCATTTTAACTTTGGCTGTATTTTCATTTATGTTGGGTAAATTCATTGTTCTGCAGTCTTCGTAATTTCTACATTTTTTATGTTTAACATTTTCTATAGGATATAAATTTTTCCTACTGCATTTTCAACAAAGATGAAGCACTCACCTACTAGTTGAAAAGTAACATTGAAGTTACAAGACCTAAAGCTTAAACTTTTCAGCAGAGTGCAAATACTGATCTAATCTTTAGAAGGCTTGGGGGGAGGGCTGTTAGTCCTACTTCTATTGCTGATAATCTCTGTTCGTTTAAAGTTTAACTTGATTATTCATTATAATTTTTGTTCCTATCGGGTCTCATTTAATTCATTGATTATGGTTTCTGTTCATTTTGAGTTTGAGTTGTTTTTTTTACTTTTTGTCTGGTCGTTTTTCATTTTATGTAGTTTTGACCGATAAGTGTTTTCTTATGGATTAATAAAACAAATATTTTTCATTTTTTTTCGGTATTTCTGATTAAGGATTAAGATTTTGGGTTGCTATTTATATTTTATACACAATTGTGCAATAAATTTTAATAATAGTTTATAGTAGAATTTTTGATGGAAGGGAAGGGCGAATATTATTCAGTAAATTAATAGAAAATTTGCATAATCTTTGTGTTTCTGTAGAGCTGTAGCCATCCCGACACTCATCGTGTTACGACCTTGAAAATAGACGAATATTGGTCGACCAATTTATGTAAAAAAAGAAACAATTGTTCCCCATCTATCTGAAAGCTTTGGCACTATTAGCCCAATTAATTTGTATTCATGTTGAAGTATCAAGATAACTCAAAAGACAGTGTATCTAGCCAGTTATAAAAATTTTGTGTCTTTGATATCCCATTAACGATAAGGAATCAAATTAAAACTATGTTTAGGGAAAGGAATAAAAGTTCCAACAGGCTCTTGTATATTTAATATTTGTTTGTCCGTAAAAGCTCTGAGCGTTTTTATTTTCAATCTTGAAACTTATGCCTGTATGCTGTACACCCCTTTGCAGAAATTAACAAAAAAAAAGTTTTTTAAACTGAAAGTAAGGAGCGACATTAAAACTTAAAACGAACAGAAATTATTCCGTATATGAAAGGGGCTGTCCCCTCCTCAATGCCTCGCTCTTTACGCTATAGTTTTTTATTGTTTTAAAAAATAAAGTTGTGAGACAGAGTCAAACTTTAGCGTAAAGAGCAAGGCGTTGAGGAGGGGACAGCCCCTTTCATATACGGAATAATTTCTGTTCGTTTTAAGTTTTAATGTTGCTCCTTACTTTCAGTTATAAAAAACTTGCTTTTTTTAGTTAATTTCTGAACGTTTTTCAATTCATGCAGCTTTGATTTTGGCTCACCGTACATGAATAATTAAAAAGAAATTCGCATATTAATTTTCCTTTTTTTGGCTAATTGGCTTTCTCGAAATCTTTTTCTGACGTAACTTATGAATTAACTTACGTAACGAATTTCTATTTGGGAGTTTATAGTATATTAGGGAGTTCAATCCCTAGTCAATACCTCGCTCTTTACGCTAAAGTTCAAATTTTGATAGAAACAACAAAATCCTGAATCACAAAGGCCGGTTAATTAGAATAGATAGCTATTTTGAAAGTACTAAACAAACTTTAGCGTAAAGAGCGAGTTATTTACTAGGAGGTGAATACCCTTATATACGTAATTATTTTGGCTTGTTGCAAGTTTTAATGTTGGTCATTACTTTCAGTTGAAAAAAACTTGTTTTTTATTTAGTTTCTGATCGTTTTTTAAATAATGCTACCCCCAAGGAAATATCCTCCATGGAAAGATCCTTCACCATAACCCCTACTCTGACCCGGACCCCTCCCCTCCCCCTCCCCCCCCCAGAAAAAAATTCCTCCTGAAAACGCCTGTATACTTTCCAATAACCAATAGGCCTACTATATGTAAACAATGGGCGAAGTTTATAACTTGCAGTCCCTCCCACGGGAACAGTGGGAGATTAAGTCATCCTCAAAGACATATTAATTAGATTTTCAACCATGCTGAACAAAATGGCTATCTCAAAATTTTGATTGGGTGACTTTGGGAAAAAAATGAGCGTGGGGGGGCCAAGTTGACCTCTAATTTTTCTGTCACTTAAAAATGGCACTAAAACTTTTAATTTCCGTTTGAATGAGCCCTCTCACGATATTCTAGGACTACTGGATCGGTACGATCACCCCTGGGAAAAAAATAAACAAATAAACACGCATCCGTGATCTTTCTTCTGGCAAAAAATACAAAATTCCAGATTTTTAGAGATAGGAGCTTGAAACCTCTATAGTAGGGTTCTCTGACAAGCTGAATTTCATGCTGTGATTTTCATTAAAGTTCTATGAATTTTAGGGGTTGTTTCTCCCCTTTTTCGAAAATGAGGCAAATTTTCTCAGGTGCGTAACTTGTGATGGTTAAGATTAAACTTGATAACACTTATATATTTGGAATCAGCATAAAAATACGAATCTATTGATGTATTTATTGATATCGGAGTTATGATTTTTAGAAATCCGGTTACTATTGAGCCGGGTCGCTCCTTACTTACAGTTCGTTACCATGAACTGTTTGAAAAACATTTAAATTGAATTGGCTCGTGACATCGAAAAACGTTCCCAATATTTTTTTCGTCTCTGTTAGGCTTGCAAGTAGAATGCAAGACACAGGGCCAGGTAGACCTCAATGAGAATAATAATATTGCCAAGATTGTTATTATCAATATGTGATACTTGAGAACTGGAGTAAATTTTGTTGTCTCAGGTTTGCTTAGACTTATAGGGTATGGAGAAATAGAACAAGGGGGCCTCCTTGAAGAAAAAAACCCTGGAAAAAAATATGTTAAGTTGATTCGATGCTCCTTCTTATGCTTGTTTTCTTTTGTGGTTTTCCTATTTTCTTTGCTTCTGGTAGGTTGGCTGCCAAATAGGAATATATAATCGGTGAAACAAACGAAATAGGGGAGAAACTGATAAGAAAATGTATTTAATTTATTCGTGGAACTCCAATTTGGGCCAACCTTTGTTATTCTCTGATCAGTTCGAAACTTTCAGGATAAGTAGACTTGAGAAAAGAGACCCAACGAGGTATTATCTGTGATGTAAAATATACTTATTTAATAATATACATAAATTATATAAAGTAGAATTACTAATAAATAAAATAAAAGTAAAATAAATTATAAATATAAACATTATATAAATTATGTAAATTACGCATTAATTATATGAAACAAAATATATTTTGAGAGAACATGTGGTTATATTGATTCTTAGTGCCAAAACTCGGTTATCGTTACATTCATATGCTTTGATTTTGTATAACTAATTTATGCTTATAACAGAAATTAATATATTTTTTTTTTATTCTTGGCATGCCACTAGGACAACTCCCCTTTGCATGTTCATGGGCAGGCTAGTCCATTTAGTTGAAAGACTTTGTGTTTTATGTATTATATATTTATACGTATTTTGTTAAGTTTTATTCTTGTTAATAAACTTAGATTAAAACTGAGAGCCATGTAGATACCTAAATTAGGCTTTGAGGGCTAAAAGGGACCTCAGTCAAGAGTAAAGCAAAGCGAGCAAATCTTGTTGTATTGATTAGTCATGACCCTTTTCATTGTTATTTTTCTTAAACAGCAAAATAGGACTTTTTTAAATAAATAACCTGGGCATGGATTTATTTGAACCAAAAAAAAGTTACAGTAAAATATAATACAAAAAGGTTATTTTAATACCTAATAGATTTATATATATATGCATTTTTCAATGGTGTTAACAAACTGGCTATTAGGATGGCTTCAGCCCTTTAGACGACCAGAAATCACGCAGATTTCCAATTCATATAAACAATAATACTCCTTAAAATCCAATTCAGTAGTAAAACCGTAATTAAAAATTTATTAAAGCTTAATCACCCTCCCAATCCAATTCAATAATAAATCTCTTCAAAAACTCTTCAAATCAAAATTCCGTACCGTTATGCATAAACGTGTTCAGTCCACTTTTCCGCGAAATGGAGTTATGACTGACATCTAGAATGATTTTTGTTTGTCGATTGGTCTATTGGTTAAGTTTTTGAGTCCACTAGTGTCGAAGCTACGACACTAGTGTCGTACACTAGTATTTCGCATATACGCACCCAGCCCCATTTCAGCCAGTTGTGATTAGGTATAAAAGTGTTCAGTCCACGTAAACTAACTTACCTGGACTGAGCATGCTTATGCATTTTAGGGATTTAAACAATCTGGGACTGAGCACATCTAGTTTCATCGGCACCATCAACGTTGCAGTGAAGAAAAAGACATTAGTCATATATTTCGGAGATTTTGTTTATGCAAACACACAGGTTAGTGCTTCAGCTTATTTTGTGAGCTTGATCCAGCAGATTCTGAGTTTTTCAGTCAGCTATCTTCCTCAAGAACGAAATAGAGTTTAAAGAATTTTAGATTTATTTTTAGATTTAATTTTAGATAGAGTTTTAGAATTTTAGTTTAGAGAAGTTTAGAGCTGCCCTACAAGATAGTGGTGGTGACCGGGGTTTGATCTGATGGTGATAGCCTAAAAATGTGCACGTCACCTAAGAAGAATCTAAGAGAGGAGAGAGCCCAAGGGAAAGTCCAAAAGTTTTAAATATTATTTGCCAGATGAAAAAGATAAAAAAAAAGGTTAGCAAAAAGTGTTTCATTGACACGAAGTTTTTGTACTTTTCTCTTCCTCCATGAGAAGCAGCTAATAAACATCTTCAGAAAGTGTGAAAGAAATGAAAGAACATATTAGGAGTTTCAAAGCTTTCGATTCTCATTATTAAAGACAGAGAACTGAAATAAACTATCTCGCTTCTGCTGAATTCATATAATTCCACTTAATTCTACTTAATTTCAATCTTTATCTTACTGTACCAGCAAAGGATTCTTGTTGCACATACGAAAAGTTTACTATTAAAGAAAAATCTGCCACCAGTAACGAGGCTAAAGAAGCAGTTAGAGCAGAGAAAGCCACCCATGAATCTGCTTTAACCAAGGCATACCATTCAAAAAGAGCAGACATAGGATCAGCAATAATTAGTGATAGAAGACAGAAGGTCTGGTGTTTTGACTTGTGGCAGTGCATACGAATACCAGATATTAAAAACGAAACTTGTTTTCTATAAACAGTAGATTGAACCTACATTCTCACAGTTCATGTTATCTCTTATAATGAAACACGGTCCTATAACTACCTCTGACATGAAGCGATGGGGAACAAAGGGGCCAGTAAAGTGGCACCATACTTGTTCCTCAGCCTATCTAATCTTGCTGAGTCTTTAGAAATTCTGAAACTTTATTCTAAAGGCGGTGGCTCATAAAACAGAAATATGTTTGTGTCACTAATGTTTTGTTACTGCAAATACTTACTTAGCTAGTAACACCCTGTCACATATCGATCAGAAATTCTAAGAACCTGGTCATACCCACTTAGAGTTTGACACTGACCATACCCGAATTGAAAAGGCAAAGAAAACATCTGATACTCTTGTCAGAATCCAATGAGATCCGGCCAACGTTGTACAGTGTGCAAGAGGTAAAATACCAACGGTTGCACATGAAATGAAGAAAGAAGAACTACTTGACTGCGACAATTCTTTTTAACTGATGTGCACCAAACGAAGTGTTGATACAGAAAAGCGTAGTGTTTTGTAGCTAGACCACTGTATATTAATTTAGACAGTATTATCACAACTCAATAACATTTGGCTACTGCAGTGTAAAAGCTCTTCCCATTTCCTCGCCCGTCAACTATCAACTGTATATCTCTAAGTCATTGAATGATGGTCAGAATTTGTAATATTCGTTATTGCGAAAACAGAAAAATATGGGTCAGCCGGCGAAGTGGTTCGTTACAGTTTCTTCTTCCAGTTATGAATTAACTGAGTGGCTTATACAGAATTTATAAAGGAGGAAGGGGGGGTGGATTAAATTTTAGCAAATAAGGAAATTTTCATGCTAACTTCTAATCAACACTGCAACAGGGAAATAACCAGAATTTCATAAATAGTAGAAGAGGGATCCACGAAGTAAAAAAAGGTAAATAATACAGCATTGGACTTTACAGTCCCTACCGGCTGTGCTAATCTCCGTTTCTTGGCCTTTCAGCCAGGAAGTGCAATGGGGGTTTGGGGCCAACCATCCTGTGTTTTCGCACACCCTTCTTGTTTACCTTCCCCAGATTTCTCCAGGTACCAATTTAAAACTGGGACGAATCTGGCTGAAGAGTCACGCCACTGACCCGTGTTCCAAACCAAACAATTGAATACACTAGGATTTGAACCCTCGTCCTCTCGTACAAAGAATACTAAGTCCAGTGCACCAATCCAATTGGCTATGACGGATTTATCCACGAAGTGACGGGACTATTTGAAACTTTCCACAAAATGCTTTACCGCAAAAGACTTTTGGAGATGCCAAAACAAATGGTTTTAATTATGCACATTTCTAGGATTTTCTTGTCCAGCAATCATGTCTATACAGGATTTCTAAGAGTGGGGGTAGTTGATTAAATTCTAGCAAATATTGAAATTTCTTGTGCTAACTTCTAGTCAGCACTGCAACGGGGAAATAGCCGGAATCTAGCATTCATGCCCACCACGTAATTTCCCTTAGAGAAAAAAATTTATAAAACTTTACAACTGAAATATCAATACGAAGTACCAAATATCCTAATCAAATGTCATCACGTTATGGCACTGTTCAAATAAAACTTATTTTTAACTTGATTATCGTTATAAATTCATTCTTTGTTTATCTTTCCTATCGTAGGCCAATGTTATCTTTACCTTTTGTTTTATTACAGCCATACAAATTATTCTCCTTTCCTTTTCAATCTCTTCAAAGCATTGCATTCTTCCTTATCCCCTTGACGCTCGATTCGTCTGATTTCTTTTCTTGGCTACAAATACCGATGATACGCGCGTGCTTACCCATGAAAAATTCTAATGTAGCTTATGTTTCTGCTTGTTTCTATTTTCTCCGGAGCAGGTGCATCGTTGTCTGGTTTTGGATAATGGTTGAGACAGGGAATGAATATACTGTCTAAACTTATCTACAGTGGGCTAGGCATACGTTGAAATTGGTATGAGAAACCTTTTGGAATTTTGAAGTATAAGAAAAAACTTGGAAGATGATAAGCTGTTTCAAGTAGTAACCTTGCGGAAAACAGGAAACACAATAACAAAAGAATCAAATATCCAAACGGGAAATCAATCCACAAATCAAAATACGATGATATAACGCAGTTTTTTCCAGTACTTGATAAACAGGGTCATTCTTTTTGTAATAACCTCATGTACGACACTTTATCAGTAGATTTCGTGAGATAGGACCTCTTGAAGAGCTTTGATCCTGATATTTCTCGTTCGTATACTATCTGGCTTGTTCTTATATCTTATCCTTTGACTCTTGCCATTTTTACTTTTGTTTATAATAAAGAATAAAAGTTAGGCGGAATAAACACGTCTTTGTTCATTCCGCCTAACTTTTATCGATCTGTTTTTTTTTCTATTTCTGGTGACATCCTATTTGCTTTAAGGTGTTCACTCCATTTCCTAGAAAACTAAAAAAAACTATTCACAACATCGCCACGAGAAAAAAAAATGGTATAGTTTGCCTAGATAATTGCATTGAAAAGACCTTGCGATCATATTTCAATTTACTGGAATATTTTAAACTCCCCTGTAAAATTTGAAAAAGTGGACTGAGTACGCTTACGCATAACGGTATGGAATTTGTTTAAGCTATATAATTCTCCTAATCCAATTCAATAGTAAAACTGTTAATCAGAATTTATTAAACCTTAGTCATTCTCCCAGTCTAATTAAATAGTAAAACTATTGATCAAACTTTAATAGGTGGTGATCGAAAAATTTAACTGAGAATCTTTAAATTTTATGAAATCCGGGTTACAGCGGAAGCTAGCAACGTAGTAAGAGACGATCATGTTCCAAATTAAAAATTTATATAACCCAAAACTCCTATAAATAGAGTCAGATCAAAAGAAGAAGTACAGTATTAGAACGGCCTTGTCTGAAAATCTTATTTAAAATTTTCTCTTGGCTTGAACAGCAAGCAAATTATATAGGCTTGAAAATCAAGAAAAGTGGCTACCACCCCGATATTCTGCATATATGGCAACTTTTTTTTCTCTCAGCTTTTTTTCCTCCTCATCCAGCTGGGCCCTGGAAAATCATAAAGAGCTGTATAATGCCTCATTTTAAATGAAATTGCTACATCTAGGGCCTTTTGTAATTAAAAATAAAGCAATTTTTTAAAATAGAATCCATTTTGACCAAAAAGCTGGATTTTCGTGTAAAGGCTTGATGAATGACGTTATAATCGTATTTGTCATAACCATATATGACGTAATAAGTGAATACAATGTTTATACAGGCTTATATTCTGACAAGAAAATAATACAAGAAATACTTAATTACAAGAATAAATTTTTGTACGATAAACTGCCCTTTTCTATAACACTGTAATACAAGTGTTATTTTCAACATTATAAAAGCATGTAGATATAGGTATGTAAAATGCAGTAATTCTCTTATGGTTCTCAACAAATTATATTAAAGAACGTACTGTAGCCCCTAGTAACTGAAGTATTAAAGAGATTCATTATATTGATGGTGATGCAACAGATACTTATTATTAGATAAGATAGTATAACTCAAATTTATTTTAATTATTTCCCTTAAGAAATCACCATACGTAAAAATTTCACATTTCGGGAATCAAACTCGAGGACAACTGGGTAAGAGCCCCCTATTCTAAACACTAGACCTCGCAGGATATATTAATATATTCGATTAATGAAGTTTATGTTAAAGAACAAATTATAGCCAATAGTAACTGAAAACCAATAGTAACTTTGAAGTTATCAGGGGTACTAGAACACCATAGAGAGCAGTTTAATCCGGGTTGCAGGGGCAGCAAGCAACATAGTAAGATACGATCACGCCCCGTTTTAAAAAACATTATAACTATAAGGACGTTCATTAGAAGAACAAACCATTGCACATACTGGACTTAGTTAGCTGCCTGATTCTTTGAGGTACGTCTCCTACTATCCCAAAGAAGAAAAAGGCTTTTTCTTGTTTTTAATCCGGGTTACAGCAGTATTATAGTAAAGAAGGATCTCTAACCCATATTAACGGAAATAATCAATTGGCAAGGTAATCCAAGGTAATACGATATAAACTTTTCTGTGTATGGTGCCATATTTTATTTACCCACCTGCTCGATTTTCAGAAATTCATCTCTTAATATTCAAACTAACAAAAGCCGTGGGCTTTTTCCTGTTTTTAAACAGGGTAGCAGCGGTAGCTATTGACCTAGTAAGAGAAGGTCACATCCAATACTAAGAAATATAACAGCCAATAGCTCCTAAGAATAGTTAAAAATGAAAACGAAGAGCAAAGACACAGGCGATTAGAAGATATACGAAAAAGAAAATCCGAGTGAGTCAAAAATGAAAATCAAGAGCAAAGATCAACGTAGTTAGAATACATGCGATACCTAGAATCTGAGCGAGTCAAAATTAAAATGAAGAGCAAAGACACGAGTGGTTAGAAGATATGTGAAAATGAGAATTAAAACATGTCTGAAATTGAATAAAGAGCAAGTTTCTTTTTAAAAATTGATTATGCAACTGATAGTTATACTACATAGTAACATCATTGACATTCCAGGGCACAAGAGCGATCTAAATAGGTCATGACTTTAAAGGAAAATTTGTATTTAACCAGGGTGGATATAACGAACCTTCATGAAGAAACTGCTAAATATATCAATAGGAACCGGTTAAAGTACGAACAATTCTAAGATTTTACATTTGCCTGACTGTAAGAGAAGACATTAGCCACATTTGTAAGAGAAGACACACCGACAACTCTGTCACATCGGATGATTTTTTACATGGGTTGGGGGTATCGCATAAGAATTGTGGACTTGCTGAGAAGGCAATGCAAGAAAAAGCCTTAAATATTTTAGTAAAATTTGTAGATACAACGAATGGTAGGGGTGCGCTATTATTGACACAATTTTTATGCTATTTTACTGTTAAAATCGATCGTTACCACACAGTGTGTGGAACTCGAATAATTCAGAGCAAAAGTGAGTCCTCTCTCCACTATACCGTGGCAACTTCTTATAAAAATATTCCATTCAATTTTTGATATCAGTGACATGATAGAATGTGTAAAAATTAATAAACAACGAGCTCTTGCCTATGCTAACATGTATAGGCAACTTAAACATACTTAATAATTAAGAACTAAGTGTAGCCCATAATAAAATAAATCATCATATGCTTTATTTTTAGGCTCGAGTTCATGACTCTAAGATTATTGAACTACTCTCTACCGACTGAGCAACCGAGACTTTTGCATTATGTTATAGTAAATTACAGTAAACAAAAAACTCTAGCCAATAGTAATTGAAATAAGATTTTAGTTTTATAATAAATATATTAAAGACCGAACTGTTTCCCATAGTAAATGACAAATTTGAAAATTAAGAACAAATCAGGAATCTAGCAAAGAACATTTCACAGTAAAGAACGAACTAACTTATGACAAATTTTAGATTAAAGATTGACCTATAGCCCCTAGTAACTGAAGTATTATACATTACTAACAACCTAACTTACTTAGCTTCCTGATTCTCTGAGGTTTAATAAATATGGGTTATGTAAGTTTCATCGGTTTAATGGCTGTAGAGATGGCTGAAACCTAGTAAAGAACAAGCCTTGGCGCATATTAGCCTTAGTCAGCTGCCTGATTATCTGAAGTTCGTTTCCTACTATTCCAAATAAGAAAAAGCCATAGACTTTTGCCTGATTGTAGTTTTTAAATAATCAAACAGTTTGTGGTAACGAACTGTATAGTAAGAGCGACCCGGCTCAACAGTAACTGAAACTCTGAAACACGGAATTTTGATACCAATAAATACATCAAATGAATTCGACTTTTATGCTGATTTTAAATATTTAGGTTTAAAAAAGTTTAGTCTTATCTTCAGTAAAATAAACGATCCCGAAAAAATTTGTCTTATTTTTAGAAAAAGGGGAAACACCCACTAAGAGTCCTAGAATCTTAATAAAAATCACACAATCATATTCAACGTATCAGAGAACCTTACTGTAGGAATTTCAATTTCCTCTCTGCAAAAATATGTAATTTTATATTTTTGCCAGAAGAAAGATCACGGATACGTGTTTATTTGTTCGTTTTTCTTTTCCCCAGTGGTGATTGTACCGACCCAGTGGTCCTAAAACGTCACGAGAGGACTTATTCAAACGGAAATAAAAGTTCTAGTGCCTTTTTTAATTAAAAACAAAAAGTTTTAAAAATGGAATCACTTTTTACAAGAAAACTGCATTTTTGATATGTCTTTTCATACTGCAGTCTTTTCAAAGATATTTGATTTTAGAAGCAAGTCCGATTTCTAGCACCGATTGTCTACTAAGCTTCACACTTTTGGTTTTCTTTTTTTTTTGTAGTAAAGAACGAACTTTAGCCATTAGGAATAATATATAAGAACCGAAGTTGTGCAGTATTATTTACATTCAAGAACAAACTTTAGTCCTTAGTAACTGAAGTATTATAAGGAATCATAATATAGATGATGAATTTTTATAGTAAGGACCGAAGTCTATCTCATACTATCTGATACAACAGGGAAAAGAAAAATTATAATAAAGAACGAAAACCAGCTTGTAGTAACTGAAACATTAATTTTTCATAAAGAATCGATAAAGGTTATCATAGATGATGTCAGTCAAGAGAATCTCATGTAGTAACTATCAATAGCAGTTTGTTTATTAAAAGAAGGAGCTACGGCAGAAACCTACATGGTAGTCGAAGTTAGTGCATAAAGGATCGATACTATAAATGGGAATTTCGTGAATATCATCGGTATCATGGTTTTAATGATAGTTACATAAGGAACCGTTAAAGTTGTTAGTTTCATCGGATAATGGGTCATTCATACGAAAAGACAAAACGTCGAGAACTTGAAAGCAGTTTGACTGAAAAGGTCGGTAAAACTGAGGTTCGTAAATCGAGAATTGTGGATTTATTATCACGAGCAGACTTCCCGATCGATCCAGAGAGTGTGTGTGCTTTTAACCAAGGTATTGACGAGATACAGTGCATCAGTGTATTGAAATCATATCGTGTATACTTCCGTTCGGCGACAGCTAAGTCTCATCATTTGCGTCATGGGATTCACATTGGCTACGAATATTTCCGGCTTACTGATTATAAGTTTTTACCGCGAATGTGCTACAAATGCGGGTCACTAGAGCATATATCGTCGGGCAGTTCTAGCGTCGAACATTGTCTCAAGTGTCTTGGTAGTGGACACTCTCATTCTAGGAATAACCCTTGCCAGAATGAACCTTGTTGCTTCCATTGTGGATCTGATGAGCATACTGGATTTAGCTTTCGCTGCAAACGGATAACCAAAAAAGTTGCAAAGGATAAAAAATGATTAGTGCAATGATTATATCTATGAATTTGAATGGATTTGGTGACAAACAATATGCATTGCGGTCTATGCTTTACGATCTGGATATTTTGTGTCTGCAAGAGCATCACCTTCTGCACCACTCTACTAGTCTTCTTTCGAGCCTGTCGCAGCAGTTTAGGTGTTTTATCTCTCCAGCTAAACCTACACGTGGATGCCCATCTGGAGGCGTTTGCATTTTTGTTCGAGAGAATATTCCAGTTTCAGCGTTTGCCGTTAATCGTTATTTTGTTGCTGTTAGAATCCCAGGGATTATCGTTTTCTCGTGCTATTTACCAACAAATTATCATACTATTGATTCGGATTTTCATTTCAATTTTTCATATTTAGAATTATCGCGATTTGTGGGGAAAGTTCCATCAGATTTCCAGTGGCTTATTTGCGGGGATTTTACCTGCAACATTGCTATCTCTGATGTCCGCTCCTCCGCTCTTTTATCTTTGTTTTCGGTTTTTACTATAGTTTCAAAAGATGCGGACTTTATGAATGTCCATAATTCAGGTTTTTGCTCTAATCTAGACCATGTGCTTGTTTCAAATGCAGTGTTATTGCCACAGCATGGGCACCCATAAGCTGAATTCCAGGGTGGGGGGGGGGGCAAACCTCGTCTAATTGGTACTTTTAATGTTATATAATAAAAATATCATAACAAAAATATAAAAATAAGGTTGCATCATTCAGCCAGGGGGTGCGGGAGTCCCCCCTGCCCCCCCCATATGGTCGCCCATTTGCCACAGCCTGTTCATGTTGGATTAGATAGGCCTATTAGTGACCATTTTTACCTTTCTTTTCATTTAAATATTCAAATTCCATCTTTTAAAATTATCCATCGCTCTAGTCAAATTGTAAATAAAATTATCTGGGATCGGGAAAAAATGTGTAAATATCATGAACAATCAGATGCTCTTTTACCTAAAATAATTGTAAATTATTCTAAGGATGTTGATCAAATTGATATTGATCTATTTTACCTTGAAATTGTTTAGTTTAAAAGTCGGGGCTAATAAAGCATTTACGACTGATTTTTTCCGTCGTGGATCTCGTGTTGTAGGTTGGAACCTTAACCCGATTTTAAAGCAAAGCCAAAAGAAAAAATCTCAAGCTTGTTACTTTTGGAATTGCGCGGGAAAACTGCGATCTGGACCATCTTATGATGGTATGAAATTAACTAAACGCGTTTTTTGGGTTGATTTGCGTTTGCATAATGAAATTATAAAAGATGAAATTGGTTCAAGGATTACTAGTGATAAGAATTAGCTTTGGAGGTTGGTTAATTCTAGACGGCCTAATAATAAGTGTTCACCAGACTATAATAGTTCTCTGAAACTAGATGATTGGATAACTCACTATACTTATTTTCTTTCATCCGGAGATGTGGCAGTTGAATCACGGATTGACTCTTTATTATCAGAAGAAATTTCAAAGCGCCGCCCAAATAATAAAATATCTATTTCTGTTTTATCTGTTTCTGCAGAGAGCATTCTTTTGATCATGATGGTATACATTCAAACCATATAAAATGAGCATCCCCCAAGGCAATCCTTCTTCTCGCTATTCTTTTTTCTTTCTTCTGGAGTTCTTCCAATTAGCTTTTCTCGTGCTACCACTTCACCCCTTTCAAAAAAAGGAGGGAATACGAATCGATGTTCTGATTACAGGCCAATTAGTGTTTCGTGCCAGATTAGCAGTGTTTTTAAGTTAGTTTTATTAAAGTATCCAGAGTCATGTAACCAAGCCCTGAATCAAATTGGGTTCCGTAAGGGGCTAAACATGGATGTTGCTCATACCCTCACTTCAAGAATAATATACTTTAGTAAGCAATGGGATAGAGTTTATGCACTTGCGTTAGATTTTGCGGCGGCGTATGATTCAATTATCCATTCTTGGGCTATGACTGCGCTTCTGAAGAATATTGTCCCACTATCAGTAGTTTGGGGTTTAAAAGAGTGCTATGGCTTCTTTCGTATTCGTATTAAGTGGAAGAATTAGTTTAGTGATTATAATGTTAAGTTATGTAGGTGGCAGAGGCAAGGAAGCATTATTTCTCTTTCGATTTTCAATATTACTGTTTCTGGGCTATTTGATCAAATTCAGTTGACTTTTATTTACGGTAAAGGTTATGTTCTGTCGTGGATTGCTTACGCAGATGATTTACTCCTTTTGAATCGATCAGTTCAGTCGCTTCAACAAAATGCAGATAGAGTAGCAAAGGTTTTTAGTGAACATGGACTTCGTTTTCGCCCTGAAAAGTGTCAGTTTTTAATTCTTGGTCCTAAAGCTAATGATCTCGTTAATTCAGAAATTTCTGTTCGTATTTATGATAGTATTTGAAAACCTTTCGAATCTTTTTTAAATATTGGTGTGCCGTATGGACCAATTTTAGCTCTTTGCCGTGCTTCTATTTCTAAAGCAGTTAAAAGTAGAATAGCTTCTAGTTTCGGGGCAGTAATTTGTCTTCGCGATCTTCTTTCTCGGAAATCACTGGCTCGGGTACATAATACAGTCGCTTTGCCTCAAATTTTAGTTTTTTCATCGCTTCTCCCATTTTTTATGATTAGTAATATTACGAATGTAAAAACCACATTTTTTTTATTTTTGCTAAGTTCCTTTGCCACTTTTTTTAAATCTGAATCAAATACTTTTTTAATGAATACACATAAAATAAAAAACCCTGTTGATGTTTTGGAGAAAAGGCAAAAGAAATTTTTATCCAAATTACCTATTTTTTCTCATAATTTATATAAAGCTGTGCACGAAGCTTAATAATTTTTATTTTATTTTATTATTATTTTTTAATTTATTAATTATTGAATGAAGTGTTAATTTGTGTGGTAAGTTTGATTGAAGGCCTTTGCGTGCTTGTTATATAGTTTAAAACAATTTTATGGTCTGTTGATTAGCGGTAATTTTTTTTTTACTCTTCGTATTCAGAGGAAATAAAAAGTTTGAATTAATTGAATAGCTAAACACAAGTAAAAAACAAACCATGGCACATAGTAACTAAAAGTAAAGATAATAAAATAATTTTTTGAATAAAAGTTAACTGCCTGACTTTTTGAGGTTCGTCTCTTACTATACCAAACAGGAAAGACCATTGGCTTTTACCTGTTTGTAATTTTTTTTACATAAAGTTATAACAAAGACCAAATATAAAGTTATTATAATCACATTGAAAAGGTTACTGTTTACAATAGGATGAAAAGACACAAAAAGACTTATTTTTCTCGTATAACCATATATGACGTAATAAGTTAATGCAATATTTATACAAGGTTATCTTTCGACATAAAATTTTCATTTTATTTTTGTTCTCAGTTCACGATCGCTAAAGTTATTATGTAAACTGCAAAAATATCAATGCTATCTGAGCAATAATTGGGATCTTTTATTTCAACCTAGAAAAATACATAAACATTTTTAAGTTATTTTTATTTGTTTTTAGATTTTAATTATCCGACCTGAGATTTAATGTGTATTTCCATACAAAAAAATTTAATTTTTTATATTGAAGTTTTTAGTTTAGAATCGCTAAAGTTATTATGTAAATTAAAGTAAAGAATGTATGATAAAACCAATAATAATTGAATATTTCTAGGAGACTAAAAGTTTATATTAAAACTTAACCGTCCTAGAAACCAGCGTCATCCATTTATAATTAACAGAAAAAGTTGCCCTGGCTTAGGTTCGAACACACGACCTTAATATTATAAGACCTACGCTCTGCCTACTTAGCGACCAATGTTTGTATATTATGAAAGATTATACACTTTAAGACAATATAAAAAGAGTATTACATAGAAAAAGCGGTTAGTTTAGGGAGATTATGTAAATTTCATCGGTATCACGATTATGAGATAATGTTATAGAGATAACTGAAACCTAGTAAAGAACAAACAACGACATACAGTTAATCTTTTGTTTTCTTATGTGTTTATGATATTTTACAATCCAATTTGGATAGTAGGGGTAGCTAGTAACTTAGTAAGAGACGATTATGTCCCTTATTGAAGACTACAATAGCCCATAGCTTTTAAAAACAGAGTCATATCAAAACAAAGACTACAATATAAGAACCGGCTTGTCCAAACCCTTATATAGGAAACTTACTGATTTAGAGACATATGAAGTTGGAGTTTATCAAGATTCAGTTAGAAGGAGACCCTACTTCTAGCTCACAGGTGATATACTTTAGTCTGAAAAAGGTGAGGTAGGTTTTTACCGAAGTCTGAGAGAGATGAATCGGATTCTTTTTTGAGTTAGAAACATATGAAGTGGTAATTTATCAAGATTCCATCAGACATAGCCACATCTACCAACTCACAAGTGGTATACTAGAGTCTGGAATAGGTGAATTTGGCTTTTAACAAAGTCTGGGAAAGATGAATCTGATTCTTTTTTAGAGTTAGAGACATATGAAATTTGAATTTAACAAGATTCAGACAGACACAAACACAACTACCAGCTCACAAGTGGTATACTAGAGTCTGAAATAGGCAAACTATTTTTTTTTTTTTACCAAAGTCTGAGAGAGAAGAATCGTTTTCCTTTTAGAGTTAGAGACATATGAAGTGGAATTTATCATGATTCAGTCAGACAATGACACTACTACCACTTCACAAGTGGTATACTAGAGTCTGAAATAGACGAATTAGGCTTTTATCAAAGTCTGAGAGCGATGAATCGGATTCCTTTTAGAGTTAGAGACATATGAAGTGGAAATTTATTAAGATTCATTCAGACAAAGACACTACTACCAGCTCACAAGTTGTATACTGGAGTCTGAAATGAGTGAATTAAGTTTTTACCAAAGTGTGAGAGAGATGAATTGGATTCTTTTTAAAGTTAGACACGAACGAAGCAGGAATTTTTCAGGATTCAGTCAGACTACTACCACTCCACCAGTTCACAAGTGGTATACTAGAGTCTGAAATAGGTGAATAAGGTTTTTAATAAAGTCTGTGAAAGTCAAATCGGATTTTTCTTAGAGTTAGAGACATATGAAGTGGGAATTTAGAAGATTCAGATCGACACAGGACCTACTATCATCTCACAAGTGGTATACTAGAGTCTGAAATAATTGAATTAGGTTTTTACCAAAGTCTGAGAGAGAGAGGAATTTGAGTATTTTTAGAGTTAGAGACATAGGAAGTAGGAATTTATCAAGATTCAGTCAGAAACAAAATTTACTATCAGCTAACAAGAGGTATAGTAGAGACTTGAATAGATGAATTTGGTTTTTACCAATGTCGGAGAGGGATGAATGGTATTCTGTTTAGAATTAGAGACTTTTGAAGTGGGAATTTATTCCGATTCTATCAGACACAGATACTACTACAGGCTCATAAGTGATATACAAGAGTATAAAATAAGTGAATTACGTTTTTACCAAAGTCTGAGAGAGATGAATCGCAATCTTTTTAGAGTTAAAAACGTATGAAGTGAGAATTTATCTAGATTCATTCAAAAACAGACACTAATACTAGCTCACAAGTTGTATACAAGAGTTTGAAATGGTTGAATTATGTTTTACGAAAGTGTGAGGGAGATGATCGGATCCTTTGTAGAGTTTTTGACATATGAAGCGGTAGTTTGTTAGGATTCAGTAAGACAGTGACACTACTACAAGAGATATGAATTGAATTATTTTAAGACATAGAGACATATGAAGTGGGAAAGCATCACGATTCAGTCAGACAAAGACACTACTACCAGCTCAAAGGTGGTATAGTAGAGTCTGAAATAGATGAATTAGGTTTTTAACAAAGTCTGAGAGAGATGAATCGGATTCTTTTTAGAGTTACAGACATATGGAGTGGGATTTTATCAAGATTCAGTCAGACGCAGACACTAGAACCAGCTCCCAAGTAGTAAACTAGAATGTGAAATAGATTAATTGGGTTTTTGCCAAAGTTGGATAGATGAATCGAATTCTTTTTAGAGTTAGAAAAATATGAAGTTATTATTTACCAAAATCAGTCAGACATAGCCCCTACTACTAGCTCAAAAATGATATACTAGAGACTCAAATAGGTGAATTAGGTTCTTACTAAAGTCTGAGAGAGATTTGGAAGCGGGACATATGAAGTAGGAATTTATCATGATTCAGTCTGACAAAGACACTAATACCGGCTGACAAGTTGTATACTAGAGTGTGAAATAGGCGAGTTAGGCTTATACAAATGACTGAGAGAGATGAATTGGATTCTTTTTCGAGTTAGGGACTTAGTGGAATTTATCAAGTGGAATTTATGAAGAATCAGTTAGACTAAGACACTACTACCAGCTCATAAGAGGTATACTAGAGACTGGAATAGATGAATTAAATTTTTACCAATGTCTGAGAGAGATGAATTTGATTCCTTTTAGAGTTAGAGACATATAAAGTGGGAATTTATTCCAAATCATTCAGATACATATACTAATACCAGCTCCCAAGTTGTACACTAGAGTCTGAAATAGGTGAATTAGGTTTTTACCAAGGTCTGAGAGAGATAAACTGGATTCTACTTAGAGTTAGAGACATAAATATGGGATTTAATAAAGATTCAGTCAGACACAGACACTACTAACAGCTCTCAAGTGATATACAAGAAGCTGAAATAAGTGAATTAGGTTTTTACCAATGTCTAAGAGAGATGAATCGGATTCTTTTTAGAGTTATAGAAATGTGAATAGGAATTTATCAATATTCAGTCAGACGAAGACACTACTACCAGCTCACAAGTTGTATACTGGAGTCTGAAATGAGTGAATTAAGTTCTTACCAAAATGTGAGAGAGATGAATTGGATTCTTTTTAAAGTTAGACACGAATGAAGCAGGAATTTTTCAGGATCCAGTCAAACACATATACTACCACCAGCTCTAAAGTGGTATACTTAGGTTTGAAACAAATGGATATGGTTTCTACCAGAGTCTCCGAGAGATGAATCGAATTGGTTTTAGAGTTAAGAGACATATAAAGTGAGAATTAATCAAGATTCAGTAAGACACAGACCCTAACTAACAGCTCAAAACAGATATATTAGAGTGTGAAAAAGGTGAATTAGTTTTTTACTGAAGTGTGAGAGATATGAATCGGATTATCTTTAGAGTTAAAAGCATATAAAGTGGGAATATACCAAAATTCCGTCAGACACAGACACTACTACCAGCTCATAAGTGGTATACTGGAATCTGAAATAAGTTAATTAGGTTTTTACCAAAGTCTGAGAGATATGAGTCTTATTTTTCTTAGAGTTAGAGACATATGAAGTGGAAATTTATCGTGATTCATTCAGACACAGATAATTATACCAGCTAACAAGTGGTATACTAGAGTCTGAATTAGATGAATTAGGCTTTTAGCAAAGTCTGAGAGAGAAGAATCGGATTCTTTTTAAAGTTACAGAAATATGAAATTTGAATTTATCAAGATTCAGTCAGACACAGACACTTCTACCAGATCACAAGACGTATACTAGACACTGGAATTCTGTTTTTACCATTGTCTGAGAGAGATGAATCTGAATCCTTTTAGAGTTAGAGAAATATGAAGTGGGAATTTATTCCAATTCACTCAGACACAGATACTGCTACCAGCTCTCAAGTTGTATATAGAGTCTGAAATAGGAGAATTAGGTTTTTACCAAAGTCTGAGAGAGATGAATCGAATTCTTCTTAGAGTTAGAGACATAAAAAGGTGAAATTTATTAAGATTCCGTCAGACACAGACACTACTACCAGCTCATAAGTGATATACAAGAATCTGAAAAAAATGAATTAGGTTTTTACTAATATCTAAGAGAGATGGATCGGATTTTTTTTTAGATTTACAGACATATCAAGTGTAAAGAAAATTAATATTCAGTCAGACACACACACTACTTCCAGCTCACAAGTTGTATACTGAATTCTGAAATAGGTGAATTAAGTTTTTACCAAAATGTGAGAGACATGAATTTTTTTTAGATTTTGAGACATATGAAGTGGGAATTTATCAAGATTCAGTCATAGACACTACCACCAGCTCACAAGTGGTATACTTAGGTCTGATATAAGTTAATAGGGTTTATACAAAAGTCACAGAGAGATGAATCATATTGGTTTTAGAGTTAGAGACGTATCAACTGGGAATTTATCATGATTCAGTCCGACACAAACACTATTACCCGCTGACAAATTGTATACTTGAGTCTGAAATAGATGAATTAGGTTTTTTACCAAAGTCTGAGTGAGATGAATCGGATTCCTTTTAGAGTTTGAGACGTATGAATTTGGACTATCAAGATTCACTCTGAAATAGGCGTATTAGGTTTTTACCAAAGTCCGAGAGGGATTAATCTTATTCTTTTTATAGTTAGAGACATATGAAGTGGAAATTTATCACGATTAAGTCAGACACAGACACTACTACCAGCTAACAAGTGGTATAGTCGAGTCTGAATTAGATGAATTAGGCTTTTGCCAAAGTCTGATAGAGAAGAATCGGATTCTTTTTGGACTTACAGACATATGAAGTGGAAATTTACCAAGATTCAGTGAGACGCAGACACTAGTACCAGCTCACAAGTGGTATACTGGAGTCTGAAATAGGTTAATTAGGTTCTTACCAAAGTCTGAGAGAGTTGAATTGGATTCTTTTTTAGAGTTAGAGACATATGAATTAGAAATCTATCAATATTCAGTCAAGCTCAGACACTACCAACTGCTCACAAGTGATATAATGAATTCTGAAATAGGTGAATTATGTTGTCATCAAAGCCTGAGAGAGGTGAATCGAATTCTTTTTAGAGTTTCAGACCTAGGAATTGGGAATTTATTACGAATGAATTAGACACAGACAGTACTACCAGCTCACAAGTGGTATACTAGAGTCTAAAATAGCTGAATTTGGTTTTTATCAAAGGCTGAGGGAGATGAAAAAAAATTGTTTTTAGAGTTTGAAACTATCAGTTCAAAAATAGTATACTAGAGTCTGAAATAGAGTCTGCAATACCAAAATTTTAGAGAGACAAACTGGATTCTTTTAGAGTTAGAGACATATGAGGTTGGACTTTATCAAGATTCACTCTGAAATAGGTGAATTTGGGTTTCACCAAAGTCTGAGAGAGATGACTCGGATTCTTTTTAGAGTTAGAGACATAAGAAGTGGGAATTTATCATGATTCAGTCCGACACAGACAGTACTACCAGCTCACAAGTGTTATTCTAGAGTCTAAAATAGCTGACTTTGGTTTTTACCAAATGTTGAGAGAGATGGATAGGATTATTTTTAGATATTGAAACATATGAAGTGGGAATTTATCAATAATCAGTCAGGCACAAACACTACTATCAGCTCAAAAATGGTATACTAGAGTCAGAGATAGGTGAGTTAGGTTTCTACTAAAGTCTGAGAGAGATATATCGGAATCATTTCAGAGTTAGAGCCATGTGAAATGGGATTTTAACGAGATTCAGTCAGATACAGACACTACTACCAGCTAACAAGTGGTATACTATAGTCTGAAGTAGTTTAGTTAGTTGTTTAAAAGTCTAAGCTTGGTAAATCTGATTATATTTTGAGTTAGACACATATGAAGTGGGAATTTATCAAAATTCAGTCAGACAGACACTACTACCAGCTCAAAAATAGTATACTAGAGTCTGAAATATGTGAATTAGATTTTTATCAAAGTCTGAGAGAGATGAATTGGATTCTTTTTAGAGTTAGAGATAAGGAAAGTTGGAACTTATCCAGATTCACTCAATCACAGAAACTACTACCATTTCACACTTGAAATACTACAGTCTGAAATAGGTTAATTGTGTTTTTAGCAATGTCTGAGAGAGATGAATGAGACTATTTTTAGAGTTAAAGACATGTGAAGTCGGAATTTATCATGATTCACTCAGATTCAGACACTACTACCAGCTCACAAGTGGTATACTAGAGTCTGAAATATTTGAATTGGATTTTTGCCAAGGCTGACAGAGATGGAATCATATTATGCTTAGATTTAGAATTATATTAAAAGGTGATTTGTGGAGATTCAATCAGACACTGACACTACTACCAGCTCACAAGTGATATATTAAAATCTGAAAGAAGTGAATTAGGATTTTAACGAAGGTTAGGAAAGATAAATCAGATTCTTTTTAGATTTAAAGACATATGAAGTGGGAATTTACAAAGATTCAGTCAGACACAGACTTTACTACCAGCTAACAAGTGGTATACTAGAGTCGGAAATAGGTAAATTGCGTTTTTAGAAGAGTCCTTTAGAAATGAATTGGATTCTTTTTAGAGTTAAAGACATAATGGGATTTTATCAAGATTCAGTCAGACACAGACACTACTACCAGCTTAAAGGTGGTATATTAGAAATAGATGAAGTAGGTTAGAGACATATGAAATGATAATGTATCAAGATTCAGTCAGACACAGACACTACTATCAGCTCATAAATTTTGTACTTGACTCTAGACAAGGTAAATTAGGTTTCATTAGCGCGAGGTTAGGCTACATTAACTTAATCACCTTTAAGTTATGTTCTTTTAGGTTAGTTAGGATTGCCGGTAACCCTGACCTGATGAAACCTAATCATGGCCACGCTCATGACACCATTTCACCAATTTCAGACTCTAGCATAACACTTGTGAGCTGATAGTAGTGTCTGTGTCTTCCTGAATCTTAATAAATTCACAATTCATATGTCTCTAACTTTAAAACTAATCTTATTCATCTCTATCAGAATTTTGTACAAACCTAATTCACTTATTTCAGACTCTGGTGTACCACTTGTGAGCTGGTAGTAGTGTCTTTGTCAGACTGAATCTTAATAAAATCCCGCTTCATATGTCTTTAACTCTAGAAATAGTTCAATTCATATCTTTTAAACTTTGGTAAAAACCTAACTCACCTATTTAAGACTCTAGTATACCACTTTTGAGCTGATAGTAATGTCTATGTCTGACGGATTATTGATAAATTCCCACTCCATATGTCTGTAACTCTAAAAAGAATCCGATTCATCTATCTCACAATTTTCTAACAACCTATTTCACCAATTTCAGATTCTAGTATACCGCTTGTTAGCTAGTACTAGAGTCTTTGTCTGAATGAATCTTGATAAATTATCACTTGGTATGTATCTAACTCTAAAAAGAATCCAATTCATCTCTCTCAGACTTTGGTAGAAACCTAATTCACATTTTTCAGAGTCTGGTATACCACTTGTGATCTGGTAGTAGTGCCTGTGTCTGACTGAATCTTAGGTAATTCCCGCTTCATATGTCTTTAATTCTAAGAAAAATCCAATTCATCTCTCTTAGACTTTGGTAAAAACCTAATTCCTCTGTTTCAGACTCTAGTATACCGCTTGTTAGCTGTTTGTAGTATCGATGTCTGACTGAATCCTGATATCCGATTCGTCTCGCCCAGACTTTGGTAAAAACCTAATTCACTTATTTCAAACTCTAGTATACCACTTGTGAGCTGGTTGTAGTGTTGGTTTCTTACTGAATCTTGATAAATCCCACTTCATATGTTACTAACTCTAAAAATAATCCTATTCATCTCTTTCAGACTTTGGTAAAAAACTAATTCACCTATTTCAGACTCTAGTATACCATTTTTGTGCTGGCAGTATTGTCTGTGTCTGACTGAATCTTGATAAATTCCTTCTTCATAGTTTTTTAACTCTAAAAAGAATCAGATTCATCCCTCTCAGACTCTGGTAAAAACCTAACTCAACTATTTGAATCCGACACAGACACTATTACCAGCTCAATAGTGGTATACTAGAGTCTGAAATAGGTGAATTAGGTTTTTTTTACCAGAGAACTGCTGATTGAATATGCTAATCCAGAAACCACCCAAAAATATTGTTTTTGATTATTCACCACATCTATCACCTTAGGGAACAACTGTTCTCTTGTGTAGTTGTTCTCTTCCATGCGCAGTTATTCACTTTATGGAAGAGGTAGGTGCTAAATAAAACAAAAAAGAAATGTGAGTGAAAAATAAGCAAACAAATAACAGAAAAACAAATGGCGCCAAACAGCTTAAGAAGGTGTGTTGCTGTTGTGTCTGGTTTTTGCACAACGTAATATAAACATAAGTAACATAAAATTCAAAGTTGAGTTTGAGTCTACTTAACACCGCCTACGTTACTGACAAAATTTGCTCCGTAAGATTACATAAAATAACATAAAGTCTTAAACTATGCTAGAGCGAAAGTGTGGCGTAATGAGACAGGACCATTAGAAAACAAAAAACAAATGAACTGTTTGAAATAGCCAATCCTTTTCAGCGTTTGTCAGCTCAGATTATAATAAGGAAGTTCAAGAAGTAGCGCTTATTTTTACTACTTTGTCGCGTTGCATTTTATCCCAAATGGTCTTTCTCCCCCACAACCTCTACAATGACATGCCACCCCTATTTCATAATAGCTTACGCATTTTTAAATATTATTAAAATTGTCTTTCATTACAACATCATTAACAAATATCTATTTAACCATTTATCCTATATAGACTACGTAACTTTTTGAGAAAGAATGGACCATCGTGTGGCAATATTTTCTCTGAAAGTGGAAGATATCCCAATCAAGGTTTGTAGGATGGACATTGACCTGCTACCCACATCAATGCTAGAGCTTGAGCGGAATTCCACATATAAGCTACTTAATTTTAGCAAAGAGTAATTGGCCCCTAATTGACGCTTGTAATTGTTTTTCTTTCTATTTTAAGTCTTGCACTGAATGCAATTTTATGTATTTGATAAAATGCTTTTTTGTCAAAATATTTACAATATAAATTTTTTTTTAAATGTATCAACATTTAATTTATAAAAATATGCCAGCTATAAAGAAAAGAATAAAATTTTTCTACTTTGTTTTGCAACAAAGCTATTTACTTAACGCATCATTGAAATTTAGGTGACGAAACTTTAACTTGTATTTTTCGTATAACAATTTTTAGAAGGTTATACTGACTATTAAGCAGTGGAAGAGGCTTAGTAGTTTGCCAACCCTACAGTGTTTCCACTTCTTCCGATTTTTTGGGAGATCTACCGAATTCCAAATCCATCTCCCGACAAAAAAGAAGATACCGAATCTCCCGAAAACTGAATCCCCGGAAAATTTTACTTTGTGGTTATCCTTTGTTTCTTTTTTTTTTTACCTGCCCGTTGTCTGTGGTCTTTTAGGGATTTTCCTTAACGTCCCAGGCAATTGAGGCAGCGTGATTTGAATTTATTGGCGTATGTATGAACATTGCCCATTACCCATTCCACAGTGGTTGCATTGATTTTCTGTTTTTGATCATTTAAACGCCTTCAAGCTTTGTAATTAACTAATTATTTTCAGTTCATAAACTAACCACAGGTGTCGGCTTGCGCCAAGAAGACGCGAACTAGTACTATGTGGGTCTAGCTGATTCCGTAGGTTCAAAATGATGCAAAGTTACTACAAATTTAAAGAAATATGACAAAATTAGACTTTGCCTGCAGCTGCTCTGTAGAACTTATCAGCATCAAACGATTCAGTACAAGATACAGATACGAAAATTGCAGCATTCTAAAAACAATTTACCATTTTTGCTCGTTGACAAGTTACTTCTGTTCCTGAAAAATATGCCGCACAAGAATTTTACTCATAAACTAAGATTGGGTAAGCAGAAAGAGACGAATATTACCTGCCAGGGCCTGTCAATCCCTTCTTAAAAAAAAAAAATAATTCTTACACAACAAAAATATATTCTAAGAAATCACAAAATCTTCTTACAAAGAAAAAAGAAATTCTTTACAAAACGAAAATACATCCTAAGAAATCATCAATTCTTCTGACGAAGCAAAAATAATCCTCACAAAACCAAATACGTCCTTAACAATTACAAGCAGTTTTTGCAAAATACAAAATACATCCTAAGAAATAAGAAATTGTTCTTACAAAACACAATATACTTGTTACAAAACAAATCATACTTTTTACAAAACAAAAATACATCCCAAAAGATTATAAATTCTTCGTAAAAAATCCAAATGCTTTTTACAAAACAAAGAATAATTTTCACAAAACAAAACACATTTTAAAAAATCACAAGTTCTTCTTACGAAGCAAAATAATTCATATAAAAACGAGAATACATCCTAAACAATGTCAAATGGTTATTACAAAATACATCCTAAGAAATCAGAGATTGTTCTTACAAAATACAATATACTTGTTAAAAAAAAAAAAAACACTTCTTACAAAGCAAAACGTAATTCTTACAAAACAATAATACATTGTAAGGAATCACAAATGCTTTTTATATCATACAAAATACTTCTTACGAAACCAAAAAAACACCTTACAACGGAAACAAGAAATAATTCTTATAAAACATGAATACATCCTAAGAAATCATAAATTCTTATAACAAAATACATATACTTGTTACAAAACAAAAAATATTTCTTACAGAGCAAAAAAAAAATTTACAAAAAAAATAATAATTCTTACAAAACAGAAATACATCCTAAGAAATCACAAATTTTTCCTGCGAACCAAAATAATTCTCACAAAGTGAAATACATCCTAAACAATCACAAACTGTTCTTACAAAATACAAATGCTCCTAAAAAATCAGAAATTGTTCTCACAAAAAAAAAACAAAATACTTACAATGTACTTACAACACAAAAAATACTTCTTACAAAGCAAAAATACATCCCTAAATATCACGAATTCTTCTTAAAGAAACCAAATACTTTTTACAAAACAAAACAATCTCACAAAAAGAAAACGCATCCTAGGAAATCGCAAATTCTTCTTACATAATATAAAATACTTCTTACAAAGCAAAAATAATTCATACAAAACAAAAATACACCCTAAGAAATTCATATTTTTTTACATCCTACAAAATACTTCTTACGAAAGAAAAAATTCTTTCAAAACAAAAATACATCCTATGAAATCAGAAATTGTTCTTACAAAACACAAAATACTTGTTACAAAACAAAACATACTTCTTGCATAGGAAAATTACATCCCAAAATATCGCAAATTCTTCTTAAAAAATATATATATACTTCTTACAAAACAAAAAATGATTCTTACAAAACAAAAATGCATCCAAATAAATCAAAAAATCTTCTTATGAAGCAAAAATAATTCTTTTAAAACGAACGGCAAGTTTTCGCTGTCCAATTAAAAACAATGGTGATTTTTTAGTTTACAAAATTTATTTTTGAGAGAAAATGTTGAAAAATCCCTATGTGTGATAATTTAACCCCCGAGGTTGTTGTCGGGGGTGATATATAGTACCACACTGACCTCAATTCCTAGGTTTCATGGGAAAAAACGCTTATGACTTTTTTCATTAAGTTTAAACGATCAATTCTAGTGTAAGTGATATTTTTGCTTGACAAATGCGCCCCATAAAATATCATATGTGCAATAATGCCTGCTAGAGGCTGGCGTGTATCAAGTATTCAGTGCCATGGATTCGGAATTAGTATGGAACATTACAATCTAGAAAAGAAGTGTTAAGTTTCAGCTGTCCAATTAAAAACAGTGTTTATATTAGATTACAAAATTTATATTTGAAAGAAAAAGGTTGAAAATATCCTAGTGGTGATAACGGAGGTGACGTGGATGCCACGAAGAATAGCCACGTAATGCCATGATGTTGTAGGAGTGTTTGTGGGGTATCATGGAAGGTTTGGCGTGCAAAATATCAAAGTGGGTAAATATTCATAAGCTTAGCTCAATGAAAACGTGGAGCTTTCGTTAATAGCTCTCAGAAATACCTAAACACGGCCTAAATTTGCATTCTATTAAGCAAAACATGGGAAATCCCCTTGCGTACAATTTTTTATTTCTATAACATATTAACCAGGACAGAATAATGGCAATATTCAGCTGGTTTTTTCCATCTTTGATGAGATGGAAACAAATGAAAAAAGATCAATTCGAAATTGATTTCTCTAAAATATCAAAAGAATATTATGTGACAGTGATGTAGCAAGGATAATGTAGGGGGATCCTGGGTATCTCCCAGAAAACAATAGGCTCTATAAAAAAATGGTTAAAAATAGTGGTTTGTATTTATAGTGGGACAAAGGGATTTGCATTGGTCTTCTCTATCTATAGGGGGAGTAATGGAAAGATAATAGAGATATGTCTGCCAGGAAAAAATTGACGTATAGACTCGTATCTGAGGCTTCTATTTATACTGGAACGGAGGGAGGCTAATACAGAGATCTGGGCGTCTTCCGGAAATACAATTGACGTTTATACTCGTATATGAGGCTTCTTTTTATACCGGGACGAAGGAAGGATAATAAAGGGATCTGGGCGTCTTCCAGATTACAATAGACTCAATAACAAAAATGGCTACGAATCAAAAGAAAATGGCATCTCCTATTGGTTGCTAGGTAAAATATTACGTCATAACAGCTGGAAACTGAGACCTCGTTGCACAGGTGCGACGGATTGAGATATTAGTAGCTCTACCAATAGTCCTCTATCTGTGCATTTAAAATCTCCTGCTAATTTCCTATTATTGGTACTTGTTAGATATCCCGACCACACTCAAGAAGTGAAGTTAGGTTAATCATATGTAAATATTGAAACAAAATTGCATCAACTGGTCAGGGAAACATGGCGTCGCGGGATCGGCAGAGAGAGTGATGTGCCATTAAACCTTCTTCTTGCGCCGTTAAACTTTGTTCTTCATTAATGGAAGAAAGGAGTAGTGGCAATGGGCCCGGTCGAATCTTAAGTGCCTATACTACTTCTAGTAAAAAAAAAATTGGTCACTTAGAAAAGACACTCGAACTTCTAACTTCCGTTCTAATAATCCCTGATTTTCTAGGACCATTGGTTCAATACAACCTCCTCCACCAATAGGTTGCATAGGTTGCATCAAGACGCTGGGTAATTGTAGACAGAGAAAAGCCAAGACAGATAGTCCAAGTAATTGAGAGGCAAATGAAAAAACACAAATTAACACTCATCTATGATCCTCCTTCTTTCAAAAACTACAGAACCTTGATTTTTTTTCAGGTAGGGGCTTGAAACCTTTACAGTAGGGTTTTCTTATATACTGAATCTAAGGGTGGGATTTTCATTTTTTTTGGGGGGGGGTTTTATCTTCCTTATTAAAAAATTAGGCAACTTTTATTAGGCTCGTAACTTTTGATGGATAAAATTAAACTCAATCAATTTTATACATTTTTAATATTGATATATTTATTTAAGTTTAAAAAAAATTTACATGCAAGAATCAATATCATTCACCCAGTACAAAACGGTTGACGGGGAATGAATCAGGTAAAAACATATATACATATAACATAATTTAAATTCACTATAATAAGAAAGAAAGAAAGAAAGAAAAAAAAGAACAAAATATAAAATAACAATTATACTACGGGGACAGCAACTACATACCATGTCCACACTATGGGGTGACACTCACCAGCCAACACACATTTACAACTTAATTTAAATCAACCAAATCAAATTAAATCCTCCATAACGAACAAAATTAAACTAATGCTTAGTTAATTATTTTTCTTTCAATTTTCCTTTAAAATCACTAGATTTTTCTATCTTCTTCATTTCATTTTCTAGATTATTCTATAATTTTATACCCTTTATAATAAAGGAAATATGGACCTGGTACTCTGGCAGACACTATAGGTAGAGCATAAGAACCATTCCTACCCCTAATACTATGGTTATGTATATTCCATCCGTTATAAAACAAACCATTAGAAAACTCTGGCAGCAGGTTCACATCATACTTATAAATGAACACTAATATATAAAAATGATGAAGACCCGCCACCGGCAATATCCTTAAATCCTTATAAACTTCTAGAACCGATTCTCTTTCCAATTTACCCGATAATACTCTAATAGACCTGTTTTGAATAATTTGCAAAGGATTAACAATTGACAAAAATGTACCCAAACATACAGAAAAACAGTACAAAATATAAGGATGGATCAACAAAAAATAAGGAAGCCTAAGTAAACTAGTTGGAAGTCCCGCCATTTACCCGTGTCATTTAAACATTTGCCTCTCAATTACTTGGACTGCCTGTCTTGGCTTTTTCTACAATAAGCCATGTCTTGATGCCTACTGCAAAATACTTGATTTTCAATTCAAAATCAACAGAATCAACTGAGACTCTAGGCAGGCGTGCCTTTCCAAAAACACACAAGTATTTGTCCAATAAGAGAGTCATGCTTACTCCCGCCATTTACCCGTGCCATTTAAACATTTGCCTCTCAATTACTTGGACTATCTGTCTTGGCTTTTTCTACAATTAGCCATGTCTTGATGCCTACTGTAAAATACTTGGTTTTCAATTCAAAATTAACGGACTCATTCAAAATCTTCGTTGACAAAATCAACGAAGTATGTTTTGCAAATAATTTTCAAATTACAAGATAAAATCCGTGGTAATGTTTTAATATGGAATTGGGACCTGAGAGTATCTCCTATAATAACACAAATATACTTTACTAACTTCTGACGTTCAATCATACAATTTTTATATGTTATATTCTGTATTCCTGGATAATAATTCGATGTCCTCAAAAATATGAGAAATTGCACTGTTAGCGGGGCGCATTTTTAGCTGATGTTCATTTCATTTCACTCTCAGCCATATTGAAACTTCATCTAGCGATTCTCTTAAAGTCTCTAGGAGCTACCTCTCTGACTTTGCAATCACCACTGAAGAATTAACATCAGCAAATAGAGGCACGGTAGCCGCAATATACTTTCCGAGGATCTCACTTATTCTTGTTTCCAATTTACTTACAGACAGCAGAAGATAATTCACAAAAATCAAAAGGGTCCAAGTACTGAACTTTGTGGAACCCGCACTCAATTCAAATTTCTTCAGGTTTCCCATATTACTAATCTGAAGGTACTGTTTTCGACAAGACAAAAATAACTTAACAGCTGAAAGTGCTGGACCGTAATAACATAAGTATCACACTTCAATAACAGAATATAATGACTAATAGTATCAAAAGTATTTACATTATCTAAAAATACAGTTGCTACCTTATATCCATTATCTAAGGCTATAGTAGTAATGCTAGTCAATTGTATATTTGTTTGCTCAGTAGTAGGATTTTGACGGAATCCAAATTGTGTCCAGTGACGGAAGAATATACTCTGGTCTACCAGGTACTGATAAATTATGTCCAAAAAACATTTTTGGAGTATCCTATAAATAATTGGAAAAATCGAAATTGGTCTATAGTTTTCAACATCACCAGTAATCCCTCGTTTTATTTTGGGTATAGCCTTTGCTGATTTAAAACAACTTGGGAACATTCCCTCTTTTAGAAACTGATTAATTAAGGAAACAAAAGTTGATGCGATCACTTCCCAAAATATTTTTATTGCTCTAGTGGAAATACTATCAGAGCCAGCAGCCAAATCGGTCAACCCTGTCCCTTTCAGTTAACCGTCTAGGACTAAACGGAAAGCAGGTTGTTCACGGTTAGGGTAAGAGGATGTCATAAACAAAGATTTAAGGGCAATGGGAACTTCCTGGGAGGGTGTAAAGAGGGAGGCTTTGAATAGATTGGGACGCAGGAAGAGCGTGCGTAGCTGTGTTGGCCTCAAGGGGCTTCGTGCTGCGGTGAGTTGTTAGTAGTGGTAGTAGTAGTAGTAGTAGTAGCAGCCGAAACGTTCATACCATAAACGATTTTTCAAACCTCAGATTCTTCAACTGGGAGTAGATTTAAAGAGATTTCTTACTTCTTAGATAATCTTGAAAGGTTCTTGCCCTGGTTTTCTTATAATCTACTCTTTTACTCTCTGTCCAACTGTTGAAAAATGTTTAGAAAATTCTTCACAAGATTCCAGAAGATTAGTAACCCTGGTTCCATCTTAATATAATATTTACTGAGAAATTCCCCCAGACGGTTGTCCTAGCACGTTTTTTTTTTTTTTTTTATAAAATTCCATGTTATTGACGGACTTTCAGATACTTTTCAAATACTATTTTACAAAAATTCTTGTCTAGCCTTTTGCAGGAGTCTGCTTAGGGCATTACGATAATTCTTATAAATTCACTTATTATAGGCAGCGCAATAGAGCTGCCTAAGTAAAGAATGATGTTGGTTCAATGTAATATTATTTTTAGACAAGGGCACTTTGTATCGAAGGAATCGTCGTAGAAACTTCAAAAAGGTCTCATTCAATTAAAAATTGAAACGTCTAGTGCCCTTTTTAATGTCAAAAGTGATTTGAGGGCAACCAACCCCCCTCCCACACCCATCATTTCCCCAAATACACACAGTCAAAATTTTTAGATAGCTATTCTATTCAGCGTAGTTCAAGTCCGGTAAATTGTGTCTTTGAGGATGACAACCCCTCCACAGTCCGTAGGGCAGGGGTTGTAAGTTATGCCCGGGGACATGTGAGGTTTTTATAAAAGGGTGTTCGTAAAAACTTCCAAAATGGTTCATTAAATTAGTATTCAGAAGTTCAAGTGACATTTTTAAGAGTCAAAGGGATCAGGGGGTACCCCTCTCCTCCACACACACACACACCTCACATTTTACCGAAATGTATCTGATTGAAATTTTGAGATACCTTATTGTTTAACGTAGTTGACAGGTCAGAAATTATGTCTTTGATGCTGACCCCCTCCCCCTCCTTACTGTTCTCTGGGAAAGGGTTTTAAGTTATGCCCTGGGGTCATATAAGGCTCTTATAAAAAGTGTTGTCGCAAAAGCTTCAAAAAGGGCTCCCTAATATGCTTAATAAAAACATACGAATATAGAAGTTCGTTACGTAAGTTAATTTGTAAGTTACATCAGAACAAAATTTTGAGAAAGCTATTTAGCCAAAAAAAAGTAAAATTAGTTTAAAAAAAAAGTAAATTTCGTTTTAATTATTCATGTACGGTGAGCCAAAATCTAAGCTGCATTAATTCAAAAACGTTCAGAAATAAAATAAAAAAACGCGTTTTTCTTACCTGAAAGCAAGGAGCGACATTAAAACTTAATACTAACAGAAATTATTCCGTATATTAATGGGGCTGTCCCCTCCTCAATGCCTAGCTCTTCACGCTAAAGTTTGAGTCTGTCTCACAACATTAGTTTTTAAAAGAATAAAAAACTTTAGCGTAAAGAGCGAGGCGTTAAGGAGAGGACAGCCCCTTTCATGTTATTTTAAGTTTTAATGTCACTCCTTACTTTAAGTTAAAAGATTTTGTTTTTTATTTGATCATGGTAAAAGGCTTACATGGTAAAAGGCTTACATGGTAAAAGTAAACCCTAGGAAAACATGATGATTCAATTAGGGTATCCCAGATTAAATGATGCAGCTGTTTATTAAAATTGCCCACTCAATGGCTATAATTTTAATGGTAGTGTTCACTTTTCTTCTTGTAAAAGGAAACAAACAGTGTAAAGTCTTCACAAAATAGTTGAGTTCTTGTTAGCTAGATGATTTTGGCCTGCTTCATTGTTTTGACTCTTCCATGCCTCACCTTTCAGAACCTGATGGTCTGTTCCTAATTTCTTACAGGCTGACGTTATAGCAACTTCAAATTTTCTGCCGAATTTTCTGTTTTATTTCCATGTTTTATTTTTTTAGTTCACTTTTTAGCCATTTAAACCCTAAAAGTGAAACATTAAACTTTTTAGTTAACTTAATTTCGTCAAATCGAATTCAACTTAGGTAGGCTTCTCTATTGCCATGGACATCAGACATAATTTCTTTTACTCCGCAAACTCCTTGCTTGCCAGAAGTTAATCTTTGAGGTGTCTGAGAGGGGGTAAATTCGTCTATTAACATGTACTTCTTTATTGTTCATGTTATTGGGCATCTATTCCAGAGGTAAACCTGTGGGTCCAGGATACTGAACATGCAAAAGCACGCGTCACTTATTTGAACCTCCCAGAATTCTGAGCAAAAGCTCAGGGTAAATAATGGATATGTTTACCGTAATTTTTTTTTAACAAACATTTATTATGCTAGTTAAAATTCTTACCGATTAATAATATTAAGACATCTGCCATGGCTAGACTGAGCAAATAGCAATTTGTGGCAGTTTGAATGTAAAAATTCTTTGCAATGACTATACAGGTGGCATAGTTTTTAAGAACATCAATCATCAACAGTAGTATATACGTAATGGTAACCAGAATAAGAGTATAATAATCAAGTCTTTCTTCGCCAAGATTAAGCTCAATGAATTCGATTACACTCAAATTGGTTAAATCATAATCATCTTCAAAGATTTCTTCCATTAAATCATCCATGATTCAAAGTTTTAAACCACTGCGTAAGAAGCTTAGTTTCTAGTGGCTAAAATTTCTAAGCCACTATGCCACTGCTCTTCTTGGTGCATCTTTTTCGTTTTGAAGTAAATCATCCAGTTAGCTGATATTGATTATCTGACCTTTTCTATCTGACCTTTCACTTTGAACTGTGCAAAGTAGCATCTAGGGCACCATCTATAAAGAAAACGGTAGCTTCTACTGGAAAATGAAACGCAGATGACACCCAGGGGCATTTCTAGGGGCGAGGATGGGGGGGAGGTGGTAAATTGAAAATGCAGCTTCAGACTATCCAATTATTTTGCCTATTGACAAACAAGCAATAAAACAAAATGACAATATTCTTGAACTGAATTTATAAAAACGTTGACCCTATGTGACAAACTCTATTAGTTATGAACCCATCCTAAGGAACTAGCTCGGGAAGCATGATAAAAGAAGTGGACGAGTACCAACAAACGAGCAGAAAGCAGACAGAGCGAATTACTCTAGAAAAAGCCTTGGCAATTGTTCTTTGTCCTGGTGGAGACATTTCGGATGATAAGCTTTTTGGCAATGACAGTAATGAAGACGCCGACGAGAGTGCATCTGCTGCTTCATCTAAGTTTACTAAGGCAGAAGGTGAATTAGAACCCGTCATCGAAGAGCTGATTGCTAGCGGTCAGTTGGAGATTGAAGGTGACGTGGAAGAAATGCCACCTGCAGCTCTGCTCTTGAAGGAAATGGCTCATGATGCAGATACTTCTGATCCATCATCCTCATCAATTCCAGTAACTCCTGCTGCAGGGTTTTCAAGGTCTTTGGATAGACAGCCAAGTATTAGGAACTTCCCCAAATGGTGCAAATGCCCGTTTATTCCTTCAGTTGACATCGAGTAGAAGAGAAACTGTGCGCTTGACCCTGCCTGGCATGGTGAGTCTCCACTATTCTTCTTCGGTCTTATTTTTGACAATGATCTGATATCTCATACCTGCCAACAAAGTAATATGTACGCGTTTCAGAAAGAAAGCAGAATGCTAAACTTAAATGAAAAGGAACTTCAAATTTTCATTGGTATACTAATGATGACAGGAATAATGAAAGCTGTATGATATAGACTTTACTGGTCAAACTCTCTGAGATATCAACCAATTGTGACGGCCATGAGTAGAGACCGTTTTGAGAAAATCAAGAGGTTTCTGCACTTGACCACACTAAGCAGCCTCCAGCATACCACCCCTCTCACGATAAACTCTATAAGGTTCAAACTTTTATCGAGATGGTAAGAAAAACTGTCTACGAATCCCCCAGGAAGAACATCAGTGTTTAGATGAACAAATAATTCCCACCAAATCTAGAATTTCACTAAAAGAATACAACCCAAAAAAGCCACATGAATGGGGCTAAAGGCCTTGGCAATTGTTCTTTATCCTGACGGAGATATTTCGGATGATGATCTTTTTGGCGACGACAGTAATGAAGAGCTGACGAGAGACGCCGACGAGAAGATGCCGACATCTGCTGCTTCATCTAAGTTTACTGAGACAGAGGGTGAATTAGAACCTGTCATAGTAGAGCTGATTTCTAGCGGTCAGTTGAAGATTGAAGGTGACGCGGAAGAAATACCACTTGCAGCTCTTTTCTTGAAGGAAATGGCTCATGATGCAGATACTTCTGATTCATCATCCTCATCAATTCTAGTAACTCCTGCTGCAGGGTTTTCATGGCCTTTGGATAGACAACCAAGTAGGGAAGGGAGTAAACTGCGCACTTGACCCTGCCTGGTATGGTGAGTCTCCACTATTCTTCTTCGGTCTTCTTTTTGACAATGATCTGATATCTCATACCTGCCAGCAAAGTAAGATGTACGTGTTGCAGAAAGAAGGCAGAATGCTAAACATAAATGAAGAGGAACTTCAAGCTTTCATTGGTATACTAATGATGACAGGAATAATGAAAGCTACATGGTATAGACTATACTGGTCAAACTCTCTGAGATACCAACCAATTGCCACGGCCATGAGTAGAGACCATTTTGTGGAAATCAAGAGGTTTCTGTACTTCAACAACAACACTAAGCAGCCTCCAGGAAACCACCCCTCTCACGATAAACTCTATAAGATTCAACCTTTTATCGAGATAGTCAGAAAGAACTGTCTAAGAATCCCCCAGGAAGAACATCAGTATGTAGATGAACAAATAATTCCCACCAAAGCTAGAATTTCACTAAAAGAATACAACCCAAAAAAGCCACATAAGTGGGGCTATAAAGTAGTTTCGTGAGCTGGAGAAAGGGGTTTCATTTATGATTTTGAGGTATATATTGGAAAGAGAACTGTCAGAACCTCTGATTTTGGAGTATCTTCTGGTTTCATGGCAAGGCTCAATGAGCCCTCAAAGAAGTTTATATGAGCATCCCTTCTATGAGAACCATATTTGTCCTCAGGGCATAGCTTACAACGCCTGTCCCTGGGTTCTGGAGTGTTGTGTTGACCCCGGTGTTTAATATCTGATGTTTGATCTATTTTTAACAAAATGGTAACTTCAAATTTTTTATCAGATGGGTCTGAAAAAGCGTGGAGAGGGGAGGAGCTAGTTACCCTTCTATCTTTTTTGACTCTGAGAAAGTGAACTAGAACTTTTAATTTCTATTCATCTGAGCCCTCTCTGAAGTTTATACGAGCATCCCTTTGTTATAAACCAAATACGGCACCAGCACATATCTTACAATGCCTGTCCATTGGGCCCTGTGGGGTTGTGTTGACACCAAAGTTTTTGTTATCTGGCCTTCTAACTATTTTATAAAAATGGTTATATCAAAATTTGTATGGGATGGGTTTGGGGGGAAAAGGTTGTGGGGGGCTAGGGGCCCTCCAATCTCTTTTGAATCTTAAAAATTGAACTATAAATTCCAATTTCCATTCAAATCAGCGCTATCTGAAGTTCATACGAGCATCCCTTCCATTAGAACCATATATGCCTCCAGGACATATATCGCAACGCCTGCCCCCGGGCCCTGGGAGGTTGTGTCAACACCGAATTTTCTATTATCTGACTTTTGAACTATTTTTAACATAATGTCTATCTCAAAATTTGCATCGGATTCATTTTGGGGAAAAGGGCATGGGGGATACTTGCCCTCTGATCTCTTTTGACTCTTAAAAACTGAACTACCACTTTCAATTTCCAATCAGGTGAGCCCTCTCTGAAGTTTATGTGTACATCCCTTCCATAACACCTATAAACACCCCCTAGGCATAACTTACAATGCCTACCCTGGACCCTGAAGAAATGTGTTGACGCCAGAGTTTTAATTAAATGATCTTTAAACCATTTTGAAAAAAAGTGGCTCTTTCAAAGTTCTTATCGGATGGGTTTGAGGACAATAGTGTATGGAGAGGGGGGCTAGTTATCCTCCAATCTCATTTGACTCTTAAAAAGTGAACAAGAACTTTTAATTTCCAATCATATGAGCCTTCTCCGAAATTTACACGAGCATCCCTTCCATAAGAACCATATATGCCCCCAGAGCATTACTTACAACGCCTTCCCCTGGGCCCTGGGGGACTGCTTCGACAAAGGAGTTTTTCTTAGCCGACTTTTGACCTGTTTTTAACAAAATGGCTATCTCAAAATTTTCATCGGATGGGTTTGGACAAAGCGTGGGGAGGGGGGCTAGTTGCCCTCGGATCTATTTTGAATTTTTAAAAGTGAATTTGAAATTTCGATTTCCAATCAAAATCCCTCTCTGAAGTTTATACGAGCATCCCTTTCATAAGAACAATATATGCCCCCAGGGCATAACTTATAATTCCTACCCCCAGACCCTGGGTGTTGTATCGACACCTGAATTTTCGTTATCTGACTTTTGAACTGTTTTTAACAAAATGGCTGTCTCAAAATTATATCGCATGCATTTGCGGAAAAGGGGGCTTGGGGGGGGGCTAGTTGTCCTTCAATCTCTTTTGAATCTCAAAAACTGAACTAGAACTTTAAATTTTTAACTAAATGAGCCCTCTCTGATTCTTTACGTGCATCCCTTCCATAAGAACCATATATTCTCCCACGGCATAATTTACAACGCCTGCCCTTAGACACTGGAGGGATGTGTCCACTCCGGAGTTTTCATTACATTATCTTTAAACTTTAAAAAAAACTGCTATATCAAAATTATTATCGGATGGGTTTGATGAAAAAGAGCATGGAGAGCGGGGGGCTAGTTTCCCTGTGATATCGTTTTACTCTTTAAAAGTGAACTAGAACTTTTAATTTGCAATCAAATGAGCCCTGGGGGGTTGTTTCGACACCGGAGTTTTTCTATCTGACGTTTAAACTGTTTTTAACAAAAATGGCTATCTCTATATTTTTATCCGATTCATTAGGGGAGAAAGAGGCGTGGGGGATGGGAGTTGCCGTCTGATCTCATTCGACTCTTAAAAACTGAACTAGAAGTTTCAATTTCCAACGAAATGAACCCTCTCTGAAGTTTATACGAGCTTCCCTGCTTTACGTACGATATATGCCCCCAGAGCACAATTTACAACGCCTAACCCGGGCCCTGAAGGATTGTGTCGACCCAGAGTTTTACGTTAAATGATCTTTGAACCATTTGGAAAAAATGGCTTCCTCAAAGTTCTTATCAGATGGGTTTCAGGAAAATAGGGCATAGGAGGGGGGGTCTAGTTGCCCTGCGATATCTTTTGACTCTTTAAAAGTGAACTAGAACTTTTAATTTCCAATCAAATGAGCCTTTGGGGGTTGTGTCGACACCGGAACTTTCCCAGCTGACGTTTGAACTATTTTTAACAAAAATGGCTATCTTTATATTTTTATCGGATTCATTTGGGGAAAAGGAGCGTTGGGGGATAGTTGCCCTCTAATCTTTCTTGACTCTTAAAAACTGAACTAGAACTTTCAATTTACAATCAAATGAACCCTCTCTGAATTTTATACGAAAGTCCCTACCATAGGTACCATATATGCCCCCAGAGCATAATTTACAACGCCTACCCCGGGCCCTGAAGGATTGTGTCGACCCAAGAGTTTTCGTTAACTGAAAAAATGGCTTTCTCAAAGTTCTTATCAGATGGGTTTGAGGAAAAATGGGCGTAAAGAGAGGGGGTTCTAGTTGCCCTCCGATCTCTTTTGACTCTTAAAAAGTGAACGAGAACTTTCAATTTCCAATTATATGAGCTCTTTTCGAAGTTTATACGAGCATCCCTTCCTTAAGAACCATATATGTCCCCAAGAGCATTACTTACAACGCCTACCCCCTGGGCCCTGGGGGTTGCTTCGACACAGGAGTTTTTCTTATCTGACCTTTGAACTATATTGAAGGAAATGGTTATCTCAAAATTTTTATCGGATTGGTTTGGGGGAAAAAGGGTGTGTGAGTGTTGTCCATCAGGACAACACTCACAATACCTTCTCCCAGGACCCTGAGGGGTTGTGTCAACACGGGAGTGTTTGTTATATAGTTTTTGAACTATTTAAAAAAAAATGCCTATCTCAAAATTTGTAGCTGATGGGTTAGGGGGAAAAGGGCGTGGGGGTGGTAGTTGCCCTTCGATCTCTTGACTCTTAAAAAGTAAACTAGAACTTTCAATTTTCAATCAAATGAGCCCTCACTGAAGTTTATAAAAGCATCCCTTTTATAAGAACCATATATATCCCCAGGACAACACTCACAACGCCTACTCCCAGGGCCCTGAGGGGTTGTGTCAACACGGGAGCGTTTGTTATATAGTAATTGAACTATTTAAAAAAATACTTATCTTAAAATCAGTAGCTGATGGGTTAGTGGGAAAAGGGCGTGGGGGTGCTAGTTGCTCTTCGATCTCTTGACTCTTAAAAAGTGAACTAGAACTTTCAATCTCCAATCAAACAAGCCCTCTATGAAGTTTATACGAGCATCCCTTTCATAAGAACCATACATGCCTTCAGGGCACAACTTAGGACGCTTTCCCCCGAGCCCTGGGGGATTGTATCGACACCGAAGTTCTTCTTATCCGACCTTTGAAATATTTTAAACAAAATAGCTATATCAAAATCTTCATCAATAGAGTTAAAAAAAAGGCATGGGGGGAGGTCAGTTGCCCTTGGATCTCTTTTGACTCTTAAAAAGTGAACTCTAACTTTCAGGTTCCAATCAAATGAACCCTCTCTGAAGTTTATACGAGCGTCCCTTCCATAAGAGCCATATATGCCACCAGTGCATAACTTACAACGCCTGCCCCCGGGCCCTGGAGGTTGTGTCAGCACCTGAGTTTTTGTTATCTGACTTTGTGAACTATTTTTAACAAAATGGATATCTAAAAATTTTCATCGGAGGCATTTGAGGAAAAGAGGCCTAGGAGTGAGGCTAGATACCCTCTAATCTCTTTTGACTCTTAAAACCTGAACTAAAACTTTCAATGTCCATTCAAATGAGCCCTCTTTGAAGTTTTTACGAGTATTTCTTCCATTAGAACCATATTTCCAACCATGGCATAGCTTACAACAGCTGCCCTCGGGCCCTTGGGGGTTGTGTCGACCCTGGATTTTTCGTTATATGATCTTTGAACTATTATAAACAAATGGCAGTAGAGATGCCTCAGGAGGTCCGACCGGGAGTCCATATATGGGCATAGAACCACGTGGTTTATGGTTTTTGTCAGTGAGAATTTGAAAAAACAGGAATTTTGTCACATTTATGGCTGTTTTTATGGTTTTTGTCAGTGAGAATTTGAAAAAACAGGGATTTTGTCGCAGTTTTGTATGTTTTTTTGGATTTTGTTAGTGAGAATTTGAAAAACAGGAACTTTGTCACATTTATGGATTATTGAGTCTAATGGGGGTCAAGGTCAATCGATCTGTTGTTGTT